>NC_045628.1:42790227-43093257 GCF_009829155.1 Mustela erminea | reverse complement strand
GACTATCAATAGATTAACATATTGGGAGTTTCCTTACTACAGAAGTACTTTAATTTTAATGGCTGTCAAGAAAAAGATGTTCAACGGAAAATGAGTGAGAATACAAACTGATATTTTATAACTTTCCTATCTTATGTCACAAGTTTATTTAACTTGTTTCTTCCTGAAGCTACGTACTCATTTTTTAAATGCATCTGGATGCCAAACAATTTGTAAAAACCAATTAGTTGGGAGTTTTTATGTATTGTCTGATTTAGAGTCACTAACCCATTTTAATGTCTCAGGTTCACAATTTCTAAGTCAAGGGTAAAAATAATCACTCACTGAGTGATATTTAATGGGTAATAAAAGTACCATTTGAACAGAGAATTAGTAGTATAACCTTTAAGCTCAGGCTCTCCTAGGTGTAATATATAGCCATAGGAGAAATGGCTTGTAATTAATTGTGTAATTTCAGGTTTTGTCTTTTTCACCACTAACTCTGTTCCCTTTTCAGAGAAGTGTCTGTATAATAACAGAATCAGCTGAACAGTTACATGTTTCAAGTACCAGATAACTGAGGTTATACTATTTACTGGTTGTCTATATTTTGTCTCTCTCATTCCTCAAGGGGAATGCAAGGATTTTCTTTGTCCCCTCTCAGTCCCTTAGATCATTATTCTTTCAGAGCATCATGACTAGCAGGCCATAAGGTTAACCATTAGGTTTGAATAGACCATGAGTCATTTTATTGCTCTAATTAATTTGGAAATGACATTATGATTTCAGTGAAATAATACTATTTTATGAGAATAAAACATCAAATAGTTTCTCACAAAATCAGCCTTATTTTCATAAAAGAATTTTAAAAATCTACATTTGTTTAGAAATCTTATTATTTGAGATATAAAGTTGATATTTGGTCATAATAAACACCTCAAATAGTGTATTAATATGTCATAATTTAATCGCCTTTGCTTATACATTTAAAGAATCTAAAACATTTGGATCAAAAATATATAACTGATAGTACAAACTGTGTAACCATTATTTCTAGGGGTAATATTTCTTCTCTGATTCTGTTTTTATGTTCTTTAATTTTTCTTCCAATTTTGGATTCACACTTCATTATGTTTCAATGTGTACTGTAAATGGATATATTACAGCTGATTTTTGTCTGTATTATAAAAGTCCTTTTCAAAATCCACTATCAAACAACTGAAGAAGGGTTGTTTTAAGTTGTTTGTTAGGTTGTTAAGGTTTGTTAGGTTGTTAAGTTAGGTTGTTTTAAGTGTAATGTTAGGAACCAAAACTTGGCTGATCTTATCTACTGAATAGGCTGTTTTGACTTTGGAAGAGCACAACTGATAATGCCACTTTGGTAATAGTAATGAAACCTGACAGATTCATATTTAATAGTCGGCTGGAAACACTATGTACTCTTTCTAGTGAAGCCAGTTGATCAGGTATGATTGGAAAATATTTTTCCACTTAGTAACAGGAAAAGAATGCACTATTTAGAATTTATTTTGGAATTTGTGATCTTTGAGTTGCTATTAAATTTTGTAATCTAATCACACAGAATATTTTGGGTTTATATTTTACATGATTTTTAAAAAGCCCTTAAGGACCTTAAGGTAGCAATATTATAATATGATTTTGCATATTCTTGTTTATCTTAATTGTTCTCTCCCTCCCATCTTGCATTCCTCCAAACCTTTGTTTTCACAACAGCTAAGATACATATTTTAACATGTCATCCTCTTGTTTGCAATATGCTATTGTATTTCCATTCCATACAGCATAAATCCATTCACTAATGTTATGTTCAAAAAGCTTCATCAACCAGCCCTGGTCTTTCTTCACAGTATTAACTCTTCCTTCTCAAACCCCATTGATATTTGTGCTATAGTGTGTCACAGAACTACTAAAAGTCCATTTGTATAGTTTCAGTTCTGCTTCCCATGCCTGGAATGCCCTCCCTTCCTTCCACATTATGCATCTTGTCTGGTGATAAGCTTTTTGACTTTTACAGCACATTCTAGCTTTCCCTTTCTCTATATTAACTTTTTCGAAACATTTCTCAGCATTAAGTGACCCTTTGTGGCTTCTTTCTATGTACTTGTGCATTTTTTGTGTGGCACTTATGCCAATGAAGTATGATAATTTTTTCACTTGTCTGCCTCTTAGTTGATTTTATATTCTTTGAGTACAGAACTTTCATATTCCAGTCTTTTCCTCAATAATTAGAGTAAGCTTATCATGTAGGAAAATCCAAGATAGTGTGATGACTACACAATTAACACTGGTTATATAATTTTTTTACTTATATATTTATATTCATATAGTCAGTGATGTCAATGCATGATTAAGCTGAAAAAAGTTTATATTCAGATGAGGTTAAAAAAATGCCAGCTAATAGGTAAAGGCTTACATATCTGAATAATTCTAAAGGAACAGAAGATTCAGTCTCATTTTTTAAATAAAAAAAACATTATTTGTAAGTAAAAAGTATATATATATATACCAAAAACTGATTATGAGAAGTAGTTCTGTGGCATATTGATGTGTTTGTACTTTTTCTTTCTTTCTTTCTTTTTTAAGCTAAGGAGGAGGGTTTTTTTTTGTTTGTTTGTTTAAGATTTATTTATCACTTGTATGTGGAATATAGGAAACAGCACAGAGGATCATAGAGGAAGAGAGGGAGAACCGAATGTGAAGTCATCAAAGAGGGAGAAAAACAGTGAGAGACTCTTAACGACAGGAAACAGACTGAAGGTTGCTGGAGGGGTGGTGGGTGGTCAGATGGGGTGACTGGGTGGGTGATGGGCATTAAGAAGGGCATGTGATGTGATAAATACTGGGTGTTATATGCAACTGTTCAATCACTGAACTCTACCTCTGAAACAAATGATGTCCTATTTGTTAGCTAATGGAATTTAAAATAAAGAAAGAACATGCATAACACTGCTATAAGCTTATTACTTGAATTGAAATATTGCTTTCTATGTATCTGACTTTTCTTAAAGCAGAGGGGATAGGTAGTTTGATAGGTTAATCTGTTTATGGCAAAAAAAAAAAAAAAGTACAAATGTTAACTAACACAAAGCAAAACCATCTCATGTATTCAGTTCAGATGTAGGTGAGATAAAGTCAAATGGAAATATTAAAATCTGCCAGAATTGAGAAAAAACAAGTAACTGAAAAGGTAGTTGAAATGGGAAGACCAGTGTTGACATCTCGTAACTACACCAAGGTATGAACACACAACTACTGGAGTGAAGACTAAACATAAATGCTAAAGCAACTAAATGTTCATTTATTTTCAGTTTAAGATAAAAGTCTTACTAACGGACAGAATTCTTCAAGTGAGTCACAGGTATTTGATTATGAAAATGAAGCAAATGTATTTCTTGGGAATTTGAGAAAATGTTTATGAAGAAATCATTCAAAGTGTGGCTTAAAGTTGATTTTGAGGTTCCTACTTTAAATTGGGAAAATGCTATTAACTTGTGTTAAAATTTTACTAGATCTTAATGCGTAACTGAAATTATAATTTTTATAAACTCATATGTCACTGAATGTGCCTTTTTTTTCCTAAATATTTGGGACCAAATTAATAAACATCTTTTGAGATTATTGAATTTTGTAAATTAGAATATTCTAAAACAAACAACTTCTACAGGACACCTGGGTGGCTCAGTCAGTTAAGCATCTGCTTTCGGCTCAGCCCATGCTGGGCTCCCTGCTCAATGAGGAGTCTGCTTTACTCTCTGCCCTTCCTCATGCGTGTGTGCTTGCTCTTCTCCTCTCTTTCTCTCTGTCTCTCTCTGAAAGAAATGAATAAAGTCTTAAAAAGAAAGAAAGAAAGAAAGAAAGAAAGAAAGAAAGAAAGAAAGAAAGAACAGACAGACAAACTTCGGGACTTCTATTGCTAGCCAAAACCAGATTGACCAATCTGCCTGAAAAAACAAAAACACTAGATAAAACATACAGAACAATAATTTTCAAGAGATTTAAGACAAGTTTGAGGAACAAATATTTTCTTTCAGTGTTGCTCCACCAAAAGAAGAAATCTGGAGTTGAAGCTTCCAAGCTTCTTTTGGCTTTTCCCACTCACATCAAGTTCACCACCCCCCACCCCGAAACACTAGAACCCTTCTGTGAGGGTTCCTCATATGATCTTCTAGCTTATAATACCCCCCCCTTTCTTCTCTTTAATTTCTCTAGGTTTGTTGTTGGTAGTTCTTCCCTACACTTAATGTCTGCATTATCTCATCCCCAGAGCTGAAGAAGTTCATTCCTTTACTTAGTAATATTTGCATCACATTGCCATCCCCTTCTTGTTCCCTCAGCATTGCACTTCACAGGGTTTTATCAGTCAAGAATAAACTCAGGCAACTAAAATTTTTCCATATTTTTCTTTCCCCTTGAATAGGAAATTTAAGTTTCCGGGAATTATTCTGGTAGTGAGGCATGATTATTAGTTCTGGCTGATTTAACTGGGGTGTATGTTTTCACATGTTTCTTTGATATCATCAAACATCTATTATGCCAACTACTCTGTCTCCTTGTGAGTGCTGAAAGTTCCACTTTGATCACGGAGATAATTTCTTAGCTTCTCTTGGGAACATGGAAAAATGTTCATGTTCTTCCATGGGCTCTAATAAAACCTGTCTGCCTCAGGACATTGTTCAGAAACATCTTGACAATGTTGATCATTTCTAAGCAAGACCAGCTAGAATTCTTAATGGGAATTGTGACAGAGATACAAAATAGAAGCTTGGCTACATTTCACAGTTGAAGTATGTTTAACATTCACTCTCTAAGTTTCTTAATTCTGATAATTAACATAGTTATCTCCAGATTCACACAAAATTTTGACACATGATTTTGAACCTTATTAGTTTTGTCTGTGGATATATTACTTGTGTTTTACTTTCTTTATCTCTAAAATGGGAAAAATTATAATACTTTCTACAAGAAAATCTGCATAATTCCCTGCTTATCTCACATGTTCAATTTATTTTTTCGTTCCGAAAAAAAATTCTCTCCACCTAAAATCGTTAAGCGATTAGGTTTCCCTAATTCCCAAATTCCTAAGCTACATAGTTAAAATTAAGCTGTCACCAGATTAAAAAGTCAATAATTACTACTAGAAAGTGTCATCACAGTATTTTATTTAATTATAACCATTTTAATTATTTTATTTAGTTATAACCATGTTGACTGTGCCTATATACAAAAAAATGTTATTTTTCTTCTTTTTTTATTTATCACATTATTTTACTGTCCTAGAGGAATTCAGGTTATTTCTTTAGGGCTTTTTCTTTTTTTTCCTTAACATAAATGTTATTGCAGCTAATGTTGGATATATATTTTTAATGTTTTATTTGATTATCTACAACCATTTTCTTTAAAACTTGGTTACCTTAATTGGAATATGTAATCACTTGAAACCACCTGCAACCTCCATGAAAAAATTGAAGGTTACAGGGATTAAGTAAATTGTTGAAGGTCAAATGTCTACTAAATGTTCAAGTTGGGATCCTTTAGACTCAGTTAGGTCTTCTTCCAAACCCATATTATTAAACATAATTTAAATATTAAATAGCATGAGAATAAGTAGCTTATAGTGACTTACCGCACAACATTTAATAGTAAAATGGCATAACAAATGTTAAAGCATTTATAGCAAGATGTCAACCACGATTTCATTTTTCCATACTTTTCAAATAAAGTTTGGTAGTTTATAAATATGGTTCACCTTTAAACTAGAAGGTATTCAAGACGTAGTATCTGTATTAAAAATCTTACAACCTTCTGTTAGTTTAGACAAATTAAGGGGTTTGTGAGGAGGATTAAGTATGATGATGTGAAAACAGTCTCATGTGTCTGAATTGAATTGGTACTGTTACTATATACTTTAACGTTCCAATCCATTTATGCAGTCAATTGCTACATATCTTTCCACCATGTAGTACAGAAAAGAAATGTCCAGTTGGATTGGCCAGCAAGAACAGCTAATACATGAAAATCATGAACTACCCTTGAGAAATATTTTGGAGTTCTTTTCATGAGAGTCTTACCTTGTCTTCTAGACTAGATATGTCTGCCATAGGGATGGTGAAATGATTACCTAGGACACAGTTCTCATTTTAGAATCTAAAATTTATTATATGAGAGGCACCATGATGGGAGACTCAAGTGATTTATAAAAATTCTAGATAATGTAAAAAATGTATTTGTAGTTCAGAGTGATAAAGTTTGAAAGAAACTGATAACAGAGAAGCAAAGCTTAATCTTTTCACTAGATACCTTGATTTATCATTAGAACCAGGTTATGTCAGGTAAAAAAATGATTCATAAACAAACTATTGGTTTTGGTTTTCAGTACCACTTATAAGGAATTTGGAAATCTCCACTCTATCCTAACAAGTAAAAACCCCAAATGACTGAAACATCAACAAATGTTCTTGGCTCCCTAAGAGAGAGGAGGACATAGAGTAAACTTCTGCATCCAAGACTGGAGAGACAAACGGATGAAAACAGTCATGGCTAAGTGGAGCAGAGACTCAGGAACAGAAACAGCTGTGGGAATCAGTGCCCCAGTTGGAAAACCTGAACTGGAATTGATGAACTGCCAGAAGCTCAGCATAACAATTCCAGGGGAAGTCAGTCATTTAGGGCCACCATGATATTGTGATATTTACATCCAGGAAATGGGCCAGGTTCACACAGTGAATATCAGAGAAAAATCCCTTCAATGTTTCTGGCAGAGGAAGAGGAAAAAGAACTATTTTCAAATATGTTAGAACACTTTTTTTTTTTTTTTTAAACAAGGCTTACCCTTGGGGGAGGCAAGTTGACCCGAGCCTACCTAGCCTGCAGGGGTGTCGTCTGAGCCTAATTGACCTGGGGATGGGAAATATTCAACTCCAGCCCATATTGCTAACTTGTTCCAACTAAGGAGGGGAGAAAAAAACTGAGAATTGTGAAGATCATAGTCCAGAGGTCTATGCTCACTGAATTAAGACCTAATAGGTCTATAGAATGCTTCCCCTCCATCCACACCTTACTACCACATTACTAAAGGCTTGTTTACAGCAGTTTCCTTTACCTGGTACAACATATCCAGCTCTCAAGAAAAAATTAAAAGCTGTACTAAAAGGAGAAGAAAAAAAAAAACAATTTGAAATTTGAAGAGACAGAGCAAGCATCAGAAGCAGACATGACAGGAACATTGGAATTATCTGACAAGGATTTTAAAAAAAACTATGATTAGTATGCCAAGGGCTCTAATGGATAAAGTAGACAGCAGGCAAGATCAGATCAGCAACATAAGCAGAGAGATAGAGATCCTAAGAAAGAACCAAGAAAACTAAAATGCTAGAGATTAAAAAAAAAAATACACTAACAGAAATTAAGAATGCCTTTGGTAAGTCTAAGTAGGTGATTTAAAAATTTAAAGCAAATTTACTTCTCCTTATGCATCTAAGTTGAATAAAGAGTTTATTTCTAATTAAGCAAGGTAAATAATGTTAGAAAGCATACAACCTCATCATGCCTTCTATAATCAGCCATTCTGCAATTGTCGGGAGGTGGCAGAGCCTTCCCCTGGTCTGCTATCTTGTTGTACATACAGAAATGAACTGTCTGAATTGTAGCACCAATATCTGCATCAGGCTTCTGCTCCCAGTTGTGGACAATTGTATATTTTGTAGTGCAGAGTAACTAAACTTCCTAGGGTGATTTCATGATCTAGCTCCCTGGCAAACAATATCTCGTGAAGTAGGATAGATTATTTCCCAATCACAAGAGGACTGTTGCTATTTTTCAGGCTTTAATTATAGGGAAGCTTGGAAAATAAACTTTTAGATTATTATGTAATCTATGCTTTCTCTCTATTTTTGTTCAGATCTTCCACAGCTTCTCCAAAAAGAAGCAGCATATTCTCTTCACTTTATGTATTCCATGCTAAGTAGAGTGTAAGGGAAACAGTTGTACTAATGGGACCTGAGAGTAAAGGTTTTGTCCGCACTTGGGCCAGAGCTGTTAAAATAACAAAAAGAAAAATAGGAATCACAACTACTATAATGAATTCATAATGAATTTGATTTCTAATGGGATATTAGTTCTGTTTTTTTTTTAAGTCTACAAAGACAAACAATATTTATAAAATATGGAAACCCAGGGGCGCCTGGATGGCTCAGTGGGTTAAGCCTCTGCATTTGGCTCTGGTCATTCAGGGTCCTGGAATTAAGCCCCACATCAGGAATCTCTGCTCAGCAAGGAATCTGCTTATCCCTCTCTCTCTCTGCCTGCCTTTCTGCCTACTTGTGATCTCTATCAAATCAATCAATAAATAAATCTTTAAAAAAATATGGAAACCCAGTCATGAAACATTGACATGGAGTCTTTACTTTATGATTTCATCCAACTCACCAATGGTGTTGTTTTGAAACTGAAAACTGTACTTATTTTAATAGTTATTTATGTATATTTCCACTTATAATCCAATTATATTTCAATTAAGCAAACTTAATATTTCTTCCCACTTCTTCCCAAATTTCATCTCTTTTGCCACAAAATAGTTACATTGACTTAAACCCAAAGTTACAGGAAGAGCTTATATTTTTACCATAAAACTAGAACAATCAACTGTGCCTCTAGGTTGCTTGAGGCAGATGTCATTCTGACCAACTTGAAAGAGATAATGACCTTCTGGGACCTTGACATTAGTCATACAACCTCAATGAAATATGCCTTTTTGGAAACTCTGTATTTGTCCAATATTGGAAAGTAACCTTCTTGTAAGAAAGTTAAAGCCCAGATCCCCAAATGACTTGGCCTCCTCACTTCTGTGAAGAAGTAGAGTGCAAAGTGGGGGCAGATAAAATGCTACCTTTGTTGTTTATAAAATTCTCTGAAGTTTGAAAAACACTTCTTTAGCCCCAAAGGAATTTTTTAAAAACCAGAAAGAGGCTAGCTGAAAATATTCACTAACTTTTGGGGAGAATTCATGAAAAAAAGAATTAATATATTAAAACATGGCTAGAGTTATAGTAACAGACTGAAATTTTTCCTTTGCAAAACTAAAATAGGAATTATTTTCATTGAAATTTTTTACATTTTCCTTTATTAGAGATGTAGAAGGGAAATTTGTGCTATAATTTTTAATATGAGATGATTATGATTAAACATGTTAGTGAAAGTAGTTTCTCTGTTATTTTTCCTTTTAGGACGTGGTCATAGTTAAAAATGTTTTCTCTTTGTAAATAGTTAGTATTTAGTTTGTGTAAACTAGTTCAAAAATGAATTCATTATTCTCACTAGAAACCCTGCATGTTAATCTCTAGCCAAACATGCTATCTAACTACTTTAACTCAAAATATTCCTTTTACCTGGAATATTTTTCCATCAGCTATATGTCTTTAACAATAATTGCTGTCATTCAATGACAAACTTTTCACTAAGAATCCTTTGATTCATCATTCCACAGGAAAATAATTTCTTCTCCTGAAAACATGTCTCTAATTTTATACATGGTACTTCTTTACAACATTTTTATTTACACATTTTATTTTGCTAATTATTTAAAGGCAATATCATACTTATGTTTGCATTATCTACATTAGCTATCAGAAAAAAACAATGGTATAAAGGAATAAATTCTTTTCTGCATTCAAATTCTTCCTGCTTATTATGTAGCATTAAGGAAATTATTTAATCTCTCTGAATTTCACCTGTCTTATTAATAAGTTGGTGATAGTAATGCCTGTCTAAAAGCATGTCTTTGATGATTAAATATAATAGCATACCTGTCACATAAAAGTCAGTTTTTGAATATTTATTCCTTCCCCATATTTGTTACATATTTATTGAATAAATAGTTGATACAATTATTACAAAGGTATCACATAGCACTGGTTTTTGAGATGGTAGTGAGGTTGTTATGGAGAAAGATACTTGGAATTTCTAGGATTTACCAAAAGTTTGGGACAGCAAGATAATTTTTAATATAAATTGGAGATTACAGTATGAGGATGGCAGTCAGTTGTTTTCTATCTTATCTGAAAATAAGATGACAATACGGATTAACTAATTTCTTTAATGTTACTAAAGGTGAAAATTAAGTTCACATAATTTTTAAATAAATCATACAATTAAAAACTTTAGGCAGGTCAGTTTTGTTTCGTTTTTTAGTATAAATCCTTTCACAGTATCAATGGGGTTTGTCAGTCAAATTTCTCCCACTCTCCTACTGAATGTTTTGATGTTTCATGCAAGCAAATCTATTAAGATTATTTTCTGGGAATCTCAATTTTAAACAAGAAAAAGTTCCATTTACTCTTTTTCACAGAAGGACTCAGAAAATTGTGTCCACTGTGTCTATAAACTTCCAGTTCCTTTTCTGGATCATTTCCTTCCCATAATATTTCTTTGATTTTGAGAATCACCCCATATTATTTCTTGTTATTTAACTTTAACTTGATTTTATGCTGGTTCTTATGATCAAAGAATGCTAAGCAAGTAATAATATGACATTAAAATCAATTATCAACAACCTTAAAAAGCAATGGGCAATTTCCATTCTTATTTCCACTAGATTATCTTCTTGGCAGTTAATAAATGGGTTCAGTCCTGAGAAATTAGCCTTCTAATTGTCACCCACCCATAATACAATCATGTATAGTTTTTACTTCTGCTTGTGTTGAAAACTATATTTAAGATAGTTTTAAATGTACTGCCTTAACAAGATATGTCTATCCCAAAAGTCCAAAATTATAAATTATTTTAAAAATTAGTCAGTTGAAAACTAACAATGTGTTGTCCTATATAATATTTTTTACTTATGAAATCAATTATTCTCTCAAATTTGACTATGATTTGTAACTCTAGCGGGTGGTATATGAGCTAATAGAATCCTTTTAACCTGTTAACTGAGATGTGAATTATATTTACCTTACAAACCAGCACACTAGCCAGAATATACAAAATGTTCTATCTTCTAAGGCAAGTATTAGCAAACTTTTGTTGTGAAGGGCCAAATACTTCAGGCTATCTAAATAGTTTTAATAAATATTAAATATTTTCAGTTTGGGAGCCAGCAATCTCTGTTGCAACTACCTACTCAGTTTTGCCAAAATCTGTCATGGCTGTGATTCAGTGACACTTCATTTATAAAAGGCTATAGGCCCAATTTGGTGCCAGCCTCTTTTGGAAAACTTTCTCTGAACTGATTATCTTTGACTTGATAATGATTGAGTCAACATAGTTTTCTCATTGTTAAAACACCATGGAAATAGTTATCATTTCAAAAGTTTTACAGAGTAGCAAAAATTTAGATTTAAATAATATAATTCTGGTGAAAATACCAAAAACTGATATTTTTGTGTTTTCAGTGTATCCTATCAGGAGCCTCAGTACATTGGTTTCCACAGTATTGTTGATTTAGCTTTGATCATTTGCTTAAGAATATGTCCATGAGATTCTTCCACTCTAAAGGCAAGTATTTCTGCTTTATGAATTAAAAAAACAATTTGGTAAGAGTCAGTTGAGACTATATACATATTGTGCATCTAATTAAATTTTTACACATTAATTTAAAAATCAAATTTAAAATCATCCCATAATTTGCCTATACTGCCATTATATTGTGAGAACTTTAACTTTTGACTGTTTCCTGATTTATGTATCTGTGCATTTATTTATATTCAAATGGGCTTATTATTTCTTATTCAATGGGTTATAATTAATTACTGTCACTATTTTTTTCCGCTCTCAAAGTGTTCCAGATTTTGCTGATAAGAACCACTTCACTTAAGTTGTTGAACTGGCTGACCTAAAGCTTTTCATAATAATCCTTTATCACTGAAATTATACCTACTTGCAAGCCAGTAAATTAGGCTGATGTGGGCACAAGTCCCCTGGAGAAGAGACAAAGGCAGTTTATTACTACAAAGGTGTAAAAATAGGGGTGCCTGGATGGCTCAGTCAGTGGAGTGTCTGCCTTTGGCTCAGGTCAGGATCCCCATGATCCCAGAGGGAGTCCCAGATGCAGCCCCAAATAGTCTCCCTGCTCAGCAGGGAGTCTGCTTCTTCCTCTGCCCCTCCCTCTGCTCCTGTTCTCTCTCTTACTCTCTCTCTCTCTCTCACTCTTTCTCAAATAAATAAATAAAATCTCTCTTAAAAAAAAAAAAAAGTAAAGGGGCACCTGGGTGGCCCATTGGGTTGAGCCTCTGCCTTCAGCCCAGGTCATGATCTCAGAGTTCTGGGATTGAGCCCCGCATCGGGCTCTCTGCTCAGCAGGGAGCCTGCTTCCCCCTCTTTCTCTGTCTACCTGTGATCTCTCTCTCTCTCTCTGTCAAATAAATAGATAAAATATTGAAAAAAAAAGTAAAAATGTAAAGTGCTCAGAGAAATATCTGGGATCAGTTTCCTATTCCCCAATCCTCAGAGGATGATGAAATAAGAGCCAGAGCAGGGCCAGAGGTTACCAGCACATGTGCGGGTTCACCAGAAGAGAGAAATGCCAAGATGTCGAATCTCTGCATTTCTGTGGAGCTTCCAGCAGGTCTTCTTGTTCTCCTCTCCAGAGAAACAGTTTACACATGATCCTGGAATATGAGCAAGTGTCTCCAGGCAGGAAGAAAGGGCTTTCTTTTTACTATCCCAGGGTATCTTTAAGGAGGTACATCTCTGAATATCTTTGGAGGATCCACTATTTCTAACGTGCAGGACTGTTTGCTATTGAAACGAGGCCTTTGCCCAGAAGATCAAGAATGTGCAAGAAAACAAGAAATCTATAATTGTCTCCCAAAAGTTATCATATTAAAGTCCATAGGATTTGTAGTAAGGAACTCTTTTACATTTCTCATATTGATAGGAGTATTTTCTCTCTCTTTTCCTTTATAATTTTTTTCTAGGATTTCCTTATATTTATTAAGTTCATAAAAGCTACAGAATCGGTACTTTTGTTATTTTCAACCCCTATGGCTTGTCTGTTTTCTATCTCAGTGCTTTCTACCCTTATTTGTATTAATTTCTTCCTTCTACTTACTTTGATAATAATTATAATTTGCTCATACAGTTTTTTAGGTCTTTAAGGTGCAAACATAAAGAGTTACTTTAAACTTTTCATTTATTCTAAAATAAACATTTAGAGCTATAAATATCAATCAAGCACTGGCTTAATTGCATCTCACAAATTTTCACGTGTTGTATTTTCATTACCATATGTTTCAAACTGGTTTCACTTTTACTATTTGATTTCCTCTGGGATCCATGAATTATTTTAAAGTGTGTTACCTAATTTCCAAATATTTGTAAACTTCTAAGATATATTATTGATTTGTGATTTGTGGGGTTCTCTCCCCCCCAGAGAATATGTTCTGTAAGATTTAAATTCTGGAAAAATTAATGTAATTTATTTTATGGGTAACATGTAGCATATTATAGTAAATGTTTCATGAACACTTGAAAAAATTCATTCTTCAATAATGAGTATTGTTCTATAAATGTAAATTCAGTCATTACTGTTCAGATATCTATATGTTGATTTTTTTGGATAGATAATTTAGTTACATTTTGGTAAAGAATTGTTAGTATCTTTAATGCTGTAGGTTGGTTTATTTCTTAAGTTTTCATGTTTTGCTTCATTGTTTTTATTAGATGTGTGTACATTTAGAATTATTTTATCTTCCTGATAAGTTCCCAGTTTTATAATTAAGAAATAGCTCCCACCCTTATCTCAGGTAATGCCTGTCCTTGAATTCTAGTATTTTCTGACTTTAATATAATCAAATTATTCTCAGTGTTTTCATGGTATTTTGTCATTTTATCATTAGCCTTTAATCTATTAGTATTTACATATTTACATTTCCTTTCATGGAGAAAGAGTGGAAGTATTTCTTGATTTTTTTTTTTTTTTTTAATCTAGAATGGCAGTTCCTGGCGAGGTGACGTAATTCATTTACATTCAAATAAACTTTCAATATGGTTAAATTTTTATAATACCATTTTTGTTATTTTTTCCCAGTTGTTTTCCAATCTGTTTCTTCATTTCAACTTAATTTTCCAACTGGCTTTTGGATCTTCCTCTTTAGGTTAAAATACGTACATTTAATGTACCAAAGTCTGATTGGAGTTATTTTATGAAATGTTTATGAAAGACTAAGTATTTTGGAAAAATACAGTTCCATTTACAACCTTCTGTTATTTGTTAGTTTTCTTTAGATTTAAATAATCATACATCATTAAAAGTTTTCTATTCTTGATGTAACAAATTGCCATAAACTTAATTTGGGGTCTTAAAAAAACCCACAAATTTATCATTTTGTGGTTCTATAGGTTAGATATTTGACATGGGTCTAAATAGACTAAAATTAAAGTGTTGATAGAGCTGTGTTACTTTTGGCACGGTCTCTAGGGAAGAATCCCTTTCCTTGTCTTTCACAACTCTCAGAGGCTGCCCACATTCTTTGGCTCCTGGTTCCCTTCCTCTCTTTTCAAAGCCACTGACTTTGCATCTCTCTGTGACTTCCCTCCAATTTTAAGAACCCATATGATTAAATTGGGCACATTTGATAATCCAGGACAATCCTCCCATCTCCAGTTCCTTAACACAGTTACATCTTCAATGTTATTTTGTGATGTAAGGCAACAAATCTACAGATACCTGGGATTAAGACAGGAGCTTAATGGAAGATTATTCTTAATGGGAGATTATAATGGGAGATTATTATTCTGCTTTCATAAAAGGGAAAAGTAAGTTAGGAAAGGTATACAGACATAGAGAAAATGGTTATCACAAAATTTGTATAGGTGAATAAGGAGAAGTTTTCCTAGAATATGGTATCCTTTGGGTCACCAAGGAAAATGTACCATTTCTTGATTTAGGAGGTTATTTTATTGCTGTTTATTTTATAAAATGTTGTGAAACTTTACCATATATGTTTTACATATTTTTATATTTAAAATAATAAATAATATAATAAATGGGGTTACACATTGAGACAAGGAAGCTTTGAGTCTTTCCTGTTAATGCCATGGTAAAACGGGGACAACCCAAACTATGTTTTTGACCGTGTATAGAGAAAGATGGAAAGGATCAGTGAGACGCTTAAAGTATAAATAGAAAATTTTAATAGTTGGTAGACTTTGGAATTTTCTTATTTTTCCCTCTATCTTCTCATAGATTTATTTTATACTTCTTTTTGGTCATTCACATAATCATCAATTATATAATCTTTTTTTTAAGATTTTATTTATTTGACAGAGCGAAACAGATCCCAAGTAGGCAGAGAGAGAGAGGGGGGAAGCAGGCTCCTCACTGAACAGAGAGCCCAACACAGGGCTCCATCCCAGGACCCTGGGATCATGACCTGAGCCGAAGGCAGAAGCTTAACCCACTGAGCCACCCAGGTGCCCCCCTCAATTATATAATCTTTTTAAGAACCATGAGAGGATGAAGCATTGAGCAAGAGTCAGTGTGTCTGAATTTTCTAACTTTCTTGAACATATACATTCTATAAGATATTCCTTTGGTATAATACCTTAATTGTGTTAGACAATGATTCTTATTATATTCCTTTTTATAAATATCACCTTCTTAAGTATTTGACTATGGTAGTCAAATGATGCAAAAATCTCTGATGCCAAATTAAACCTGATTCAATTTAAAGTACTTCAAAATAAACACACTTTTTTTTTTCTAAGATTTTATTAATTTACTTGACAGACAGAGATCACAAGTAGGCAGAGAGGCAGGCAGAGAGAGAAAGAGGAAAGCAGGCTCCCTGCTGAGCAGAGAGCCTGATGTGGGGCTCAATCCCAGGACCCTGGGATTATGACCTGAGCTGAAGGCAGAAGCTTTAGCCCACTGAGCCACCCAGGTGCCCCAAAACACACATTCTTGACCTTCAATTTCAAATATCATAATATTTTTTTAAAGATTTTATTTATTTATTTGACAGGCAGATATCACAAGTAGACAAAGAGGGAGGCAGAGAAAGAGGGGAGGGAGGTAGGCTCCCTGCTGAGCAGAGAGCCCCGATGCAGGGCTCAATCCCAGGACCCTGAGATCATGACCTGAGCTAAAGGCAAAGGTTTAACCCAATGATCCACCTAGGGGCCGCTTAAATATCATAAATTTAAACAATTTAACATATTTTAGCTAATCATGCACATATTTTCTAAAAGCAATAACATTTTTTTCTATTAATAGAAGATTTCTGCGTTTTTGTTAATCTTATTTAGTTACCTTTTATAACTGAATAAGTTTTTCTGTAGTTCAATTTTTTAAAAAGCCTAAATGTTAACAATTTTTTTTGTCTTATTAATGTCCCTAAGTCTGCAGTACAATAAAAGAGAACTATCATGTTTGATTAGAAGACAGGTGGACAACAGTAGAAAAAGTAATATTGAACAGGGAGTCATTGTAATGACCCTAATGTTTGCCAAGTTTCATATACATAGGCAAATATGAGACTTAAACTTTCTGTTCCATAATGCTAAATCATAAAATCTGGTAATATATTGCTATATGCCAAGATTTGTTGCGACACCAGGTGAGGAAAAAATGTCTATTGAAGCAAATAAGTTGCACAGAAGGATAAAATAACCCAGTCATGACTAGTAGTGAATTGTAATTGTGAATTGTAAATGGGAAAATTATTTTTTAAAGAATAGGAATTTTTTTTCTTTCAGAAAATATGACATACATATTTATTTAATAGTTAAGTATTCTCAAATATTTACATAAGTCTTTAATCAATAATACTCATTTTAAAACCAATTGAATCAGTTTACACTCGGTTAAATCCATTTTGATATGAATTATTTGCATTTTCTTATGAACTATGTTGGTTAACTATAAAAAGAAGTTTGAGTGCTCCTGTTAACTATCAGAAAAATTTTTAGCTCTTTTGTGACTTCCAGTGTTCAGTAGGCTTAGTAGAAACTAGAATGGCAAGGATTTTTCATTATAATGCAAACTCCTCTCATTGCTATAGCCCAAATGTCTAGAAACAGCCCCTTGCAAATATTTGCTCAGGGAAGGGAAAGGAAAGAAAGACAAAAAAGAGAAGGGAAAAGGGGAGAGAGAAGAAAGGAAGCAGAAGGAATCCTCATAAATAGAGTGATAAATAATAAGCAAAGATGATTATAAATGCAAGAAAAGGGAATGGTGGCCCACATTTGATACAATGCATCTGTTGTTTCTGAACTAATTTTAAACCAGGTGTCTAACATAAATCAGATGCCTGCAGGTTACATGAATATATGATCAGTCTAGGCTTAATAAACCAGTGAGTGGGGCTGCCTATAGCAAATAGGGAATGGCTTGCTCTTTCTTTTTTAAAAAATGGTGTGTGAATAAAATTACCCTTTGGACTTAATTGGGCCCTACAACAAACACTTTACCACTCCTTGAGAAGGAAAGGACTTTTAAAATTGTTATCTTCACTGTGCTTGGGAAATATTTCATCATCAGTAATTGCGGACAAGAGAGAGGAAGAAAGGAAATTTCTTCACACTTGAGGCTAGTAGTCTGTGATATCAAATAACTGAAACTATCATCTACTTTGTTTGATTGAGAGATTTGAAATTGTCCAAATAGGGGAGTGACCATCTTTCTCTCCAGAGCTCTAGTAACACAAGAGAGTTTACATTCCTGTATCTTTTGATGAACAGAACTTCTTAATTTTAATCCTGAATTATTGTCTTCCTGGAATTGATTTTATTATGTGTCCTGAATAAGGGGGGGAGGACATGTTTTCCTAGAAGAATACCCACTTGTCCTGGTATCATTTATTTACAAGTATAATGTCAGTGATATTTTGATGAGATTGCATTGAATGTCTAGATTGCTGTGGGTAGCATAGACATTTTAACAATATTTGTTCTTCCAATCCATGAGCATAGAATATTTTTCCATTTCTTTATGTCTTCATCAATTTCTTTCATAAGTATTCTAAGGTTTTTAGAGTACAGATCCTTACCTCTTTGGTTAGTTTTATTCCTAGGTATCTTATGGGTTTTGGTGCAATTATAAATGCACCTCTTCTCATTGTTAGTGTATAGGAATGTAACTGATTATTGTATCCATATGATTTCACAATGGAATATCTCTTGTAATCAAATGATCACTATATGTAAATCAATTTTGGAAGTTTTGTTATTTGAATATTTGTTCAGAGTTTAAAATTCAATCCCCTTTTCCTGGAATTTTATATAGGGAAATTTTTTTCTTATGATCCAGTGTTTCAAAGTTATGAGACTATTCATTTTCATGTTTTTCTTTGAGGTAGTTTTAGTTAAGAAATACTCTTCTTAGGAAATATTCATTTCATCTAAGCTTCCTCCCTGCAGTCACAAAATTGTAAGGAAATATGATACTCCATTAAATTTTAATCTTTTAATATATATTGTAGCTTTTTTTAAAATCCAGAATATGGCCCATCTTGTTGAATATTTCAGGTATACTTAACTATGTGTATTTTGCAGTTGTTGGGTAAAGACAGGTTGTCAGTTAGGTTGCTTTTGTTCATAATGTTATTTATATCTTCCAGATATTTTTTCTGAAATTTTGTTTAGTCTTTTTGGAATCACTGAGAGCAATTATAATATATATCTCCAACAGTGATTCTGGATTTGTCTAATTCTCACTTGAGTTTTTTTCAGCTTCTACTTCATGTACTTTGAGGAAGTGTTATTAGGCATGTATACACTTACAATGTTATTATCTTATCTTCCTGACATATTTACTCTCTATTAAATTTTGTTCTTCTTCTCTAGTTATACTTCATGTTTTGAAGTCTGCTTTATCTGTTATAATGTGCCCCACCGTTTTTCCTATATTTGCTGTTAATGATATATGTTTAGCCCTTCACTTTGAACTTCTTTTATGCCTTTGAATAAATGTATTATCTCTTACAGATAGTGCATAGTTCATTCTTGTTTGTTTGTTTGTTTGTTTTAATATTTTATTTATTTGAGAGGGAGAGAGAGAGAGAAAGAGAGCATGAGCAGGAGCCCTGGGGAAGGGGGCAGAAGGAGATGGAGAGGCAGAGTCTCTGCTGTGCAGGAAGCCAGATTCCCAAACCTGGGCTCAATCCCAGGACCTTGGGATCATGACCTGAGCTGAAGGCAGACACTTAACCAATGAGCCACCCAAGTGCCCCTCTTTGGGTACCTTGTGTTGTTCCTGTTTGTTTGTTTGTTTGTTTTTTCCAGTCTGACAATGTGTTCATTTTGATTAGAATGTTTAATTCATTTTTATTTCACATAGTTATCAAAAGTGCTGCATTTAGGTCTGCCACTCGGCTCACTGTGTTTAGAGGTCTCATCTGTTATTTGTTACCATGATCTTTCTTTGTTCATAGCTTTTTTTCTTTTTTCCCCCTTTTTTAAGATTTTATTTGTTTATTTGACAGAGAGAGAGACAGCAAAAGAGGGAACACAAGCAGGGGGAGTGGGACAGAGAGAAGCAGGCTTCCCACTAAGCAAGGAGCCTAAGGATGAGGAGGAGGATGACGACGACGACGACGATGATGATGATGGACTCAGGGCTTGATTCCAGGGTCCTGGAATCATGACCTAAGCCAAACACAGAAGCATAACAACCTAGCCACCCAGGAGCCCCAGTAGTAGCTTTTTTTTTTCTTTCTTTTTTCTTAGTATTCCATTTTATTTATTTATTTATTTTTTTTTCCAGTAACAGATTTTTTTTTTTTTATTTCCAGCATAACAGTATTCATTATTTTTGCACCACACCCCGTGCTCCATGCAATCCGTGCCCTCTATAATACCCACCACCTGGTACCCCAACCTCCCACCCCCCGTCCCTTCAAAACCCTCAGATTGTTTTTCAGAGTCCATAGTCTCTCATGGTTCACCTCCCCTTCCAATTTCCCCCAACTCCCTTCTCCACTCTAAGTCCCCATGTCCTCCATGCTATTTGTTATGCTCCACAAATAAGTGAAACCATATGATAATTGACTCTCTCTGCTTGACTTATTTCACTCAGCATAATCTCTTCCAGTTAGTATTCCATTTTAATTCCTCTGTTCACTTTTTAAGCTACATGTATTTGCATTTTTTAGCTGTTAGTAGGGTTTTACACTATAAATTTTTAAATAGTGATAATCAAATTAAAGTTAATCTTCAGTTACTTGAGGTAAACTATGGAATAGTTGCAATAATTTACTTCCATTTCCACTCCTTCTTTCCTGCTTTATGTAATACATTTCAATTCTGTATACATGTGAACTCAACAACACAGTCATATGTATTTTGGAATAAATTAAGAGGACTTCTATGTGTGTAGTTTCTTCAGATACAGAATTCTTGATTCATGGTATTTTGGGGCTTTTTTCCCCCTTAAGCATTTTTAATATGACACTCCAGTGTCTCAGGATTCCTTTGTTTCAGTGAGAAATTAATCATTAATCACAATGTTCTTCCCTCCAAATAAAGTTTATCTCTTGTTGACTCATTTTAAGTTTTCTTTCTCTTTGGCTTTCAGCATTTTGATAATGATGGGCCATCATGTTTAGACTGAAATCTCTGGGATCACTAAGTCAATGTTTTCCACAAAATTTGACAAGTTTCTGGCATTATTTCTTCAAATATTTTGCTTTTTTCCCTCTTTCTCCTTCTGGCACTACAATTATAGATATGTTGAACTTCTTGATATTCTTTCACAGGTATTTCAGTGTATATTGGTCTCCTTTTCCTGTCTCTGATATATAGACTGGTCTATTTTTATGTTTAATAATTCCTCTGTCATCTTTAGTCTCCCATTGACCCCATATAGTAAATTTTTTCTTTAATTTATCGGACATTTAGCTCTGAAATTCCATATAAAATAAATAAGTAACATAAAATTCCATTTTTCCCCTTTCCATTTATATTGGAGTCTCTTCTCTATTCACTCATTAAGACCACTTAAGACCATTGTTATTTAATCTTTGGGTATAATTTTTTAAAGATTTTGTTTATTTATTTGAGACCAAGCAAGAGAGAGGAAGAGAGAGAGAAAGAGAGGAAGAAGAAGTAGACTCCCCGCTGAGCAGAAAGCTCAATATGGGGCTCTTTTCCAGGATCCTGGGATCATGACCTGAGCCAAAGGCAGAGGCTTAACCAATGAGCCACCCAAGTGCCCCTCTTTGGGCATAATTTTAAAAATTATTTGAATATAGTTTAGTAGCTCCTGTGAATTTTTCTTCATAATCCAAAGTTTGCTGTCATTTTGGGTCTGTTTTTGCTCAGCATATTTTTTCTTTTATTGTAAGGTGTCACTTCCCTGTTTCTTTGCAAGCATTGGAACTTTTATTGGAGATTGAAAATTGCAAATAACATATTAGAGTAAATATAAATCTTATTACTAGTAATAATAATAATAGGAAATTATTACTTCTTTTTCTAGTAAACAGTAACTGTGCCTGGACTTAAAATATAGACTTTATCTACCATGCATTAGACTAGACAGCAGTGAGCATGGCTACCCAATACCTGTGCATTCCAGAGGCTGCTTTTACTGTTTCTTCCTAATTTGCGTCGCAATGTACTAGATATAGAGATTATACTTAAATTTTGAGGTCAGACTTCTCTGTTATTCTCTTGTTTCTAGGAATTGCTAGTTGTTTCTAGCTGCTCCATCAGTTTTAGCTTCTTTCCTCTGAATTTTCAAGTTTTGAGCCTTAGCTTTTTGCTGTTCCAGTTGCATACATATGCTTGGGGAATGACATCAATTAATAAGGCAACAAATGCACAAAACTCACTTGGCATAGTTTTACCCTATAAAAATAGATTGCTTTCTGGCACCTGTGTTTTTAAACTTGGGTCTCCATTGCATATGTGTAGGTTAGTGATCATCAAGAGATTTGAGCATTTTATGCCTGTGCTATGGATCACGTACTGGTTATGCCACTTCAGGGTTACCCCCTCTTAAATTATCCACTCCTGAATTCTTTCTCTGCACTCTTTAGCCTGTAAGGCTGCAGAGTTTTTTGTTTTGTTTTGTTTGTTGTTGTTTTTTAAAGATTTTATTTATTTGACAAAGAGAGACCGCAAGAGAGAGGAAACACAAGCAGGAGAAAGGGGAGAGGGAGAAGCAGTCTTCCCACTGAGCAGAGAGCCCAATTCGGGGCTCAATCCCTGGAACCCTGGATCATGACCTGAGATGAAGGCAGAGGCTTAACGACTGAGCCACCCAGGCTGCACTGTTTTGATTTTTTTTCTCTGCTGTCGCCCTAAGGTTGGAGAATACCTTCAAGGAGAAAACCATGAATGTGAATTCTTACACTTTATTGTTGCAACTTTTCTTTTTAAAATTCATTTATTTATTTTAGAGAGAGACAGAAAACTTGTGGGAATGGGGGGAAGGAGCAAAGGGAAACAAGCAGACTCCCCACTTAGTGGGGAGCCCTGTCCCAGGCTCAGTTGATCCCAGAACCCTGAGAACGGGACCTGAGCTGAAATCAAGAGTCTGATTTTTAACCAACTGGGCCACCCAGGTACCCCTACTGCTGCAACTTTTCAAGAATAAAGTGTCCTCTGACGTCTGCTTTTTTGCCTACTTTCTTTTAAATATTTTTAAAATTCTGTATATTTTGTCCAAATGTTATAATTTTGTCCCAAAATTTTTTGCCTGGGTGTTTTCACTCATTCACTATTGCCACAAGAACTGAGTAATAATTTACTTTTTGGGCAGGCATGTTATGGTCAGAACTATTATACAGACTTGAGGTAGGTCAGTGTATGAACCAGTCAGAGATAATTGCCCTAAGGATAATTACCCTAATTAAGAGATAATTGCCCTAAGCCAAATTGTGTTTGAAGTTGGAATAATGTAAAGCATAAACATAATAGATAATGAAATTAACAATATTTTAGTAGTCCATAAGATCCCTGGCAGAGAATAATTCAGAGTAAGAAAGGATTTGGAATGTGGAAGTTCAGAGGGTATCAGTTTTAAAGATCAAGTCATTGTGGGGCTTAATGACAATCTAACATTTGAGTAGATCCTTGAGGAAAGTTCAAGGAATTAGTATAATGAATATCTGGGCAGGGAATAGTTAAGGCCAAAGAATGTGTCAGTGAAAAGATCATCAAGCATGGAATCTCTGAGGAAAAATAAGGAGGAAAAGAGTAGTGGGAAAAGGGTGAGCAAGGTAGAGAATAGTATCAGTAGAGAATGATATGAGGAAGTCACTGGGCATCAGAAATACAGAGCTTTGAGACTCCATGAAAGGACTGAGATTTTAACTTTGGGTGAAATGGGAATCATGGTTTATTGTTAAGAACAGAGTGTGGGAGCAAGTAGAACAGTTAGGAAGCTACTGCAATAATGTGAGAACAAATTTTTTTTTCAAGAGTTTATTTATTTGAGAGCGAGAGAGAGAGAGCATGAACAGTGGGGAGGAGAAAAGGGAGAGGGAGAAGCAGGTTCCCCACTGAGCAGGAAGCCCCACTGAACTCAATCCCAGGATCTTGGGATCATGACCTGAGCTGAAGGTAGATGCTTAACCAACTGAGCAGCCCAGGCAAGATATTATTAAATTGGATTTTAATAGTGGCAGTAGAAATATGCAGAAGCAGTAGTAGTCTGAATATGCCTTCATGATTATACAACATCATGTCTTAATTGCAATTTCATTGTGTGTGTGTTTTTAGATTTGTGTATGGCAGAAAAGTTCTGACAGAGAGACAGAGAGAAATCAACACTTACATGTGTGGTCTGTAAGCAAATTCTGGTGATATTCCATATATTTTATGAGGACTATAAATTCTTAGATATGAGCTTGCCCATCTTTTTTTCATAGCTCTCATTACAATCTATTATAGTTCCTTGTTTATTTGCCCACATTATCTAATAAACTAAAAGTTCCTGATGTTTTTTAAAGGTATCAAGAATATTAAAAAATAAATTATTGATTAAATGTCTAATTGTATGAATAATTGTTAAATAATGAACTCATAAAATGTACTAAAAATCAATATCAAATAAAATTAAGGTTTGTTAGAAATTTATTTGAATGGATGACCTAAAAATATCTGCATGCGTCTAGTGATGTGTTGGAGCTTTGGAAAATGAACAATTAAGATAAAAATAGAGAAGTCATTACACTTTTATATGCCTACCTAACGGGGACATTATTAGACTACAATAGTAAGACAGCTCCCATGGAGTTGTAATCATAAATGTAAAGGGAAATTGAGCTATTTGAAAATTTCATAATTGAAAATAGTTGCAGATAATCCAACTGAATTTCATACCAAAAAAAATTGTGATTTCTCATTAAAAAGGTAGTGTCTGTGATATGGTAATGATCTGGAACAACAGGATTAAGATAAGGAGAATAGATTGCCTACTCATGATTGTTAAAGTGCAGGTTCAGGTCCCAGCTCTGTCACTTAACAGCTATGTGACCAAAGACATGATGTAAAACTGTTGTGCATTAATTTTTTTATACTTAAAATGAGGATGTTAATAGTACACGCTTTGTAGACTTTTAAAATTAAATGAGTTAAGCATTTAGGAAAATGCATGCCAAATGTTAAAACTGAAAATACATTTATAATGTGTCTATGAATATATATAAATCACAACATTGACTCACACTAGTATTGAAGCACAGGGACTTAAAGAATCTTCTTCTTCTTCTTCCTTTTTTTTTTTGGTTGTTGTTGGTTGTTTTTTGTTTTGCTTTGTTTTGTTTTTTCCTATTGACTAACTGGAGCATCACAAATATCCTGAGAAAAAGCTGTTTTTGTATTTTACTGTTGTAATGTGACTCTGATTATGCAAAAATTAAATGATGGCTTTGAAACCATGTAAACATGGAGGTAAATTGGTGGGCCAGAGTTATAGTATAGTCTTATAAAAATTTCTTTTGAGTCCATGAGACATAGGAGCAGTCATAATCCTTGACGTGTGGTAAGCTGCTATTTATACAGTTTGGCTCATAATACTGTGCCATGTGTAAGTTACCAGAGAAGAATAAGTTTCCTGAACCATCAGAGCTGAGATTTTCTTTGACGTGTTATTCCACCTTTTGCTCTTAAACCTTTCACACCAAATTCCTGCTCTTTAGAAGTGTAAGAGCTGTATTTCGACATTTAAAAAGCAGTATTCCTGAGGGATTCACTGGTAAAAGCCATTAGTGAATTTGCTGATATAAAACTTGCATGATACCCATAAATCTTTTATAGAGCATCTTTAGAAAATGTGTCTGTGTGTGTGTGTGTGAGAGAGAGAGAGAGAGAGATTAGGTGAGGATGGTAAATTGCATTACATGAGCCTTCAACATGAGCCTTCAACATTACACTTTCTGACACTTAATAAAATAGGATCAAAAAAGTTATATCCTCAGAGGCCTTGTTATGCCATCATAGAAATGAACTAAATATCCATGTCATAGGTTCTGAGAAGCAAATATATATATTTGATTTAGGAAAACCGATTTCACTTTCCCTCCACTGGAAACACTAACATTCACTCTGTATCTGCTGTAAGTGCCATAACAATAACACATCACATCAGTTCTCTGTATATCATAGGTAGAAAAGATTAAGTTAAATTTATATCCTCATGTACATTTATATTATTTTGATCATCTGGATGTTTAGAAACAAAGCAGACTGAATGAGAAGTAATTATTATTTCTAACTTCTGTCATTATATGTGTGTATTTTTAGCAGAAGAGTTCTCTATGTAGGTAATTTTATAATAATTTTAAAAAGTCAAAGTCAGACTTTCAGTTTTGGGATGTAGACTCACTTTTCCCTGTCTGTCTCTTCCGAATACTTTTAAATAACCTGGAAGTAATTCAACAGATACATATACATATACATCATAAAAAGACCCTGAAAATGGAGAGAAGGTGCCAGACTGGATATAGACCTCAAAGATCAATTTACAATTCCTCAAAATAGTGACTATCAGAAGTAATATTATAATAGGATTTCAGGAAAAATAATATCTATGATGTATAAAATATATTTGCTTGTCATTTGATGAAGTGTTTCAAATATTTTCACATTCATCTCCAAGGTCCTGTGCAATGGAATTATCTCTTACAAATTCCATTATCTTAAAAATATTTTAAATTAAACCAATTATTGGTTATTTACTTCTATTTGAAGACCTCATTAGGTTTTTAGTTTAATGAGATTCCTTATCTAGGACAATATTGCAAAATATTTAAAATTTCAGGTTATTGTGCAATACTACTTTTAAATAGGAAATTAACATTCAATTCTGTGCAGTACAGGGAATTTTATAAGATTCATATGGAAAATGCATAAGTTTAAATTCCAAGATGGTTATACCTTTCTAAGATATTAGTTCTTTTTCTCTCACATTCCTTCAATGTCAGACAGAAAATGTAAAGTCCTTATGATCAAATTCTATTTGATCTGTATAGAAGTTACCACTCTGATTTATCTCTTACTGCCATCTTACTCACTTTACCTAAGCTGCAGCAATTTTCTCACTGGTCCTCAAGCAGGTCATGTCCTCACATTTCTTAGAGCCTCAGACTGCCTGTATTCTTTATAAAATGTTCTTCCCTTGATATGGATCTATCACTAGTTTTATGCCTTTGCTCTCATGTCACTTTCTAATCAGGCTAACTTCACTACCTAACCCTACACACACACACACACACACACACACACACACACACACACACACACAGAGTCCTGATTGTCTTTTGCCTGCTTTTCTTTATCCACAGGCCATTTTTCCTTGTCCCTTCTGATAAAAATTTTGCTAATATATTTTTATGATTGTTTATTATCCCTCAACATATAAGTCTCATATGAGCAATGGTCTTTGTTCTATTTTGTGACCAGTCCCAAGTATATAGAGCATAGTAAGTTCTCAATAAATATTTACTGTACCTTAAAAATGGATGGACATAGGGACATCTGGGTGGTTCAGTAGGTTTGGTATCTACGTTTCACTGGCTAGGGTCCTGATCCCAGAGTCCTGGGATGGAGTCCCGTATGGGGCTCCTTGTTCAGCAGGGAGACTGCTTCTCCCTCTGTTCCTCCTCTTGCTTGTGTGCTTGCTCTCTCTCTCACCTGCGCATGCATGCTGTTTGATAAATAGAATCTTAAAAAAAAAAAAGGATGGATAAAAAGTATGAATACATGCTATTTTCCAGTCATTTTTTTATAGTCTGAATACATGAACACTTCTGTAAAATAACTACTTTAAGGGATCAATCAAAATTATAAAGCATCATATATATGTATATAATACTTACACTCTTGCTTATACTCTTTCCCTCGTACATAATAATTTATGTACTTACACTGGGTAATTCAATATGCTGCTGTATTTTGGCAAGGCACACTCTTCTAACTGGGACTATTTTCATTCACTCTTTGTACAATATCAAAAAATTTAAAGAGTTCAGTGATTTAATAGTGCCAGAATTTAATATTCAGACACTTTTGTATATAAATTATAAGATTCTTCATAAAAGCGGAAATTATCTGAGTCAAGATTTCTATCCTAAGCATCTAGTTTGTGCTTTTATGTTTTTTTTTCTTCTCATGTTATATTTCACTCATGACAGGCTTTTCAGATTATCCTGAATCAGTAGTTACCCTGTCCAGAATAAAAGTGTTTTCTTCAGATAAAGACATAGCATTGTTATAGATTGAGACAGCACATACACAGTATGTACAAGAATTAGAATAATAAGATCTCTATACATAAATGAATAGATAGGTATAGGCAGATAGATATAGGTATCCCATCTGTATAGATATAAATTCTGTCAATTTATAAGATACCAAATCACACAGAATATTGATATATAAAACACAGTAGTGAGGATAGAAAGATATGCCTTTGCCCAAATGTACATACAATTACATTTAGATGGGGGTCAGGTATATAGGTTAATTTTGATAGGCATTTAGATAAACAGAAAATCAGTTCAATGTTTTTGGCAGAGCTGATATATAATGTTCTGAATGAGTAAAAACATTCAAATCTTTTGATTCTGTCAAGGTTAAAATTGAAAAATTGATTGAGTACTTGTATTAAAATGACCTATGTTTGATTTTGTTCTCTTGGAGATATAGCCTTTGATAAATGAAACAGTTTAAGACATCAATAGTGTTGAGAAGCAGGGCAAGAGATTCTGTGAACATTCAAATATCAGTGCAAGATTGAGTTATGCCAGTAAATGTCATGTTTGGTCAGATCGCTCTTGGTTTCAGAACAACTAGTCTTCTAGTCCTGAAGCCAAACTGCACATATTCGGGTCACTCTGAGTCAAAGTGCCACCGAGTGAAAACAAGCTAAAATGCGATCATTCAGGGCAAGGCATTCCACAGGTCTTTGGACAATGTGATTTCAGCTAGAAATCTTATAAAAGCCCTAGACAGAAAAATCCAATTTGTCATTGGGTAAAGTTGGGAATTGCTGCCACTCAGGAATTCTCAGTCCTCTTATTTGATCTAACCAGATCTTTCTCTCTCTCCCTCACTTTATTATTATTATTATTTTTTAACAGAAACTTGTCCCCAGACAACCTGCACCAGAAAAACTTGGGTGTTTATTTACAATGCACACTAGTAGACCCCACCATGATCTCACTGAATCAAGGTCTCTGCATATAAATAAATATTGTAGGTAATATATACACACCAGCGTTCAAGGGTCACTGAAATAAACTCTAAAAAACCCTTGGGAACAGTTAGTAAGTGATTGATTGATTGATTTCCTCAGCATGTAGTTACTTCATGGCAAAGAGTTTAAACATATTTTTGAGGAAATTCATTGTTTCTTTCTTTATTGTGAACTTTTGATTTCTATGAATAGTTTTTTCCTTAAAGAAATAAATTAGATAAGATTACAGGTTTTAAAAATGAACCATGTTGGATGAAATCCACTATTTTTTTTTTAACTTTTCTCTGAAGACAGTCTCCTGCTCCTACGAAATAGAGCTCAAACAGAACACAAGTGTTGTTGGGTTGAGAAATCAGAAATCAAACTTCAGTGATTCTAGAGCAGCTGGTAATTGAAAGTTACATCACAGAATGCAGGGAGCCGCAAAAGAGGTACTCCAAAAATCTGTGAATAAACTCTGTTCAAAACTTGGCCTTTACCAAAACATGTACACAATAGACAACATTGTCTATAGGCCGATAAAGAGATTGACAAAAATTTCAACAGCTTCATCATACAAAATCAGATGTTTGAAAATACTCTGATGCAGAAGAAGGTCATAGTGTCTGGTACCTTGGTCTGGTGGACCGGGTAAAAACAATTCTGAAATTCTCTGATTATTGAGTTACAGGAAAATATTTTTGCTAATTTGATCAATAACTTACATGTGCCAGGGCCTTGGTTTCCCCATACCCTTGGGTAAAGTTTCTCTTCAAACACTGAAATATTTCGAGGCTATTGACATGAATAGACTTTGTGTATAAAATCAAAAATGTAATTAAGTAAAAATAGTCAGCTGTATAATGATGGAAGTCATATTATAAATTCTGGAATAAAAATAAATAAATATACAAATCAAAATGAGGTAACTGATAAATATATCCATGTTTGTAAAATTAAAAATAATGGCCAGAAATGATTAGTAAAATAATTTATTAATAATTATTGTTATAATAACATAGAAACACAAAGATACAAAGGGGTTGTTTGTATCCTAAGTATTCAGTTAAAAATTAAAAAAGATTGGAGCGCCTGGGTGGCTCAGTGGGTTAAAGTCTCTGACTTCTGCTCAGGTCATGATCCTGGAGTCCTGGGATCGAGCTCCGCATCTGGCTTTTTGCTCAGAGGGAGCCTGCTTCCTCCTCTCTCTCGGCCTGCTTCTCTACCTACTTGTGATCTCTGTCAAATAAATAAATAAAATCCTTAAAATAATAAATAAATAAATAAATAAATAAATAAATAAATAAAAATAAATAAAGATTTAAAGCAAATACAAGTAAACATTAACATTTAATCTAAATGATGGTTAATGGGTTTTATTTTTTCAGATTTTAAATGTTCAACATATTTTTATAAAAAGATTATGACAGTAATTATACACTATACTTGTCATCAAAATTAGCAATCTTTTTATGCCATTAGGGTATTATGACTTAAATTGCATTGTCTGTTTGCACATAATTTTATTTTTAACTTTTCTGTTTCATTATCTTTTAATTTAAAAATAACATATGGAGTTATAAAATTATGACTTGAAAGTCTTTTTTTAAAATAAAAAGATATTAAAAGATAGGAGAATTTAAACACTTTTTTTGCACGTACTTACATATTTATTCTTACATATTTATTCCTACTTCCATCAAATGGCGATTTATTTTTAGCTCGTTTTATATTTTTCCACATTCCTTCTGGTGGTAAAAACAGACTCTTCTAAAAATTGTCAGTTAGCAAGGAACAAATCGTTATTTAATTTCTAATATTGCTTACTTTTTAAGATATTTTCATCTTAACTCTGACTAAGTGAAAGTGTCCACTTTCGAGGCTGGTCTCTAAGCTGGAATTCATCTTTATCATCTCCTTTCCACACCACCTGCTGTAGATTTCCTGTAGATTTCCTACTCTCATTCAGTATGCCATCTAATCTAATTCACATGCAAGGTAGGGTGATCCAGAACTTCATGACTGTATGAACAGTCCTGTCACTCTTCATATTCTAAATCAAAGTAGCAAGAAACACTCAAGAGTATAACACAGGTTTCAAATACACTTCCCCCTACCTACATGGTTTATCATCAGTCTTAGCTCCTCATGATGACCAGGCATGACTCTCTCCATTGGTAAAGTGACTTCTATTTTCCCTCTTGGAAAAGTACAGTACCATGAGGATCCCATGTGGCAGTGATTGTTTCATTCATATTCTGTCCCATTTTGGTAGTACCACCACCTCCTTTGGAAATTGGCTAACTCATCAGAGCCTAAAGCTACAGGAATATAAAGCATAGATTCTATAAATAGGTCACTGGACAACTGGTAATAAAAGTCCATTCTATTTTTTTCCCACCCCTGGGTTTTGAAAGCTATATAATTTATATCTGTAGGACACTTCACTGAGTGGGCACTGGTTCAGTTTCCAATGTTGCCACTGAACTGATATCCTAGCTGAGCATTCTTGTAGTTTTTCAGAATAGCTCATGAATGTGAGACACAGGTTTCACACACTTTTTCCTACTGACATACACCCACCCACCTGCTTTTCCCCTTACTTCCATATATCTGACATCTAATCTTGCTCTTTATAGGACCTTATTCAACCATCCAAGCCATCTGATACTCTACAGAAGTTATATTCTCCTTGGGTCACTTTTCACTGTATATTAAATGGACAACAAAGGGTAATGTTAGTAGTAACACCTGCTGAGAGGATGTCCCCAATTACTGCATTTCAGATTAATGTATTATTACAATTACATGCTACTTTCATTGAACTGTGACATATTGAGTTGACCCACATGCAAACCAGAACCAATATCTATCCTCCTCTGTAATGTGATACTAAGAAACTCCCCCATAAGGTCATAGATGTGAGCTGAGGGAAAGGGTCAGTGCAGAAGTAGGTATACAGATCTGTGCCACCAGTTCATAATATTTAGTAGTATGTGATAGACCTGCTTGACTCTACTACTAAAATGCTACATCAGTTATTTGATTTCTATTGCAGTTGACTTAAGTTTAACAAATCTGATTGTGCAAATGGGCAGTTCCAGTCATATCATAGCTAAGTTTCTATGACTGGATACTCAGTCTCCACAAAGATCATGGGGTAGGCAAAATTCTAAGGTGGCTTCCAAGATTCTTGTGGCCAATCCTGTACACACCTTAGATAATCCACTCCCCTGATTATGGGGACAACCTGTGAAAATGATGGGGTTACATCTCTGTGACAAGGTTGCAACATATGGAAAACATGAAGAGATTTTGCATATGTGATTAAGGTCCTAAATCAGCTTGAGTTAATTAAAAGGAAGATTATTCTGGTAGGCCAGGATTAATTAGGTAAAAGACTTTAAAGGAGGGCCTGATTCTCCTGCAGTCTTTGAAGAAGGAAGTTTCCATGTTGTGAGCCAACTGTACCAGTTAGACTTGAGAGTGGCCTCTAGGAGACTTGACCAACCCTCACTCAAATAGCCAGAATGAAAATACAGGCGTATTCCTCATTTTTGCACTTCATTTTATTTTGCTTTACAGATACTGTGGGTTTTTACAAATTGACATTTTTTCCCTGCATTCTGCATCAGGTCTATTGGCACCTTTGAAAAATAAAAAAATTGTTCACTTTGTGTCTCTTTATCATATTTTGGTAATTTTCACAATATTTCAAATTTTTCCATGGAAAAAAAAGGTAACAGTGGCTTTCAATGTAATTGTTTTGGGTGCCGTGAACCATGCCCATATAAGATGGTTAACTTAATCAGTAGATATTGTTTATGTTCAGACTCTAGATGCGATCAAAATCACAAAAGAACTAGAATTAAAGTGAAGCCTGAAGATATGACTGAATTGCTGCAATCTCATGATGAAATGTTAACATAATGGGGTGTTGTTTCTTATGGGGGAGCAAAGGGAAGTGGTTTCCTGAGATGGACTCTACTCCTGGTGAAGATTGTTGAAATGACAACAAATGATTTAGAATATTACAGAAACTTAGTTGGTAAAAACAGCAGCAGGGTTTGAGAGGGTGGACTGCAATTTTAAAAGTTCTACTGTGGGTAAAATGCTATCAAGCAGCATCACATGCTACAGAGAAATCGTTAGTGAAAGGAAGATTCAACTGATGCAGGCAACTTCATTGTTGTCTTACTTGAAAAAATTGCCATAACCACCCCAACCCTCAGCAACGTCCATCTTAGTCAGTCAGGGGCCATCAACATTGAATCAAGACCCTCCACCAGCAAAAAGATTATAAGCTCAGACAGTGGTTGAAATCTCAGACAGTGTTAGCATTTTTAGCAGTAAGTATTTTTAAATTAAGATGTGTAATTTGGGGGGGCACCTGGGTGGCTCAGTTGGTTAAACATCTGCCTTCAGCTCAGGTTGTGATCCTGGGGTCCTGGGATGGAGCCCCGCATTGGGCTCCCTGTGGAGCGGGGTGTCCACTTCTGTTCTACCTCTGGCTCTCTTTCTCTCTGTCACTCATGAATAAATAAATAAAATCTTTAAAAAAAAAAGATACGTAAATTTTTGAGACACAATGCTATTGCACACTTAATGGACTACAATATAGTCTAAACATAACTTTTAAATGTATTGGGAAACACCCAGCATTCATTTGACTAGCTTTATTGTGATATATGCTTTATTGTGGTGGTCTGAAACTGAACCCACAGTAGCTCTTAGATATGCCTGTAGAATCTCAGTCTCACAATCACAAAGAACTAAATTATGCCAACAACCTGATGAGCCCAGAAGAGGATCCTGAATACAGATGAAAATGAAGCCTAGTCTAGCTAACACCTTGATTTTCACCTTGTGAGAACTTGTGTGGAGAATCTAATTAATATTGTGTCTGGATTTTTTATCTACAGCAACAGATAATAAGTGGGTGTTGTTTTAATCTGATAATTTGGTGATAATTTGTTGTACAGCACGCAAAACTAATACGGATCATTAGCACACAAAGAGCTGCTTTTCAAATATCAAGCGGTTTGTACTTTGTTGAAGAAGACATTGCCCAAAGGTTGAAGGACTTTTTTTCTGGAAACTTTTTATGATTATGTCTTCAGAGATTGCTTTTGAATAACAAAGAGTACCCCCAAATTTCCAAGTGCCTATTGTTGAAAAACAGTTGATCGTGTAAAAAGTATAAAAAGTATAAAAGAGAATCTCTTGAAAAACAGCCAAATTTTTTTTAAAAAAAGAGCACTATAAAAAGTAAATATGTGGGTATACATAAAGGATCATACATATTTTTTTCTTTCTCTCTTTAAAAGTTATAAGAACAGTTAATGCAAAAATTCTAAGATTGTATTTTGGCATTTATATCAAACAAACATGGTTAAATATAAAGCATGCAAATTGTAGTCATTAGAACTACCACTAAAATTTAATGAAAAATGTATAGTTCAAAAGTCAATAAATTTTTGAAAAAAATACTGGTTTGAGGGGCGCCTGAATGATTCAGTCAGTTAAGCCTGTGCTTTACACTCAGTTCGTGGTCCCCAGGGTCCTGGGATTGAACCCCACATCAGGCTTCTTGCTTAGCAGGGGGCCTGCTTCTCCCTCTCCCACTTCCCCATTGCCTGCTTGTTCTTTCTTTCTCTCTCAAATAAATAAAATCTTAAAAAAATATATTGGTTTGAGCCAAAAGAAATGGAGATGAGATGATCCAAAATACATGGGTAAAATACAAAGATTCCACAAAATATGAGAAAAAAAATTAACAATAGCAATTTTTACATAAAATAGATTAACTTCTGCACACAAAATTAAAGATTGTTAGACTTAGGAAAAATACCAAGAGTCAAGTACATGCTTCATCAAGAGACACTTGAGATATAAAACTGCATTTTTGATGCAAAAAAAGGACAAAACCAAAAAATCATACCAGATAGTACTGTTGGGAAACAAATACAAATCCACAGTAATATTTATTATATTAACACTCCTTTTCAGAAGCTGATCTAAAAAATAAAAACAGAATCTACAAATAAATAAAGACATAATCTGGACACTCAGATAACACTATTGAGTTGAGGCACTGAAAACTAAATTCAAGAACTAGAATAAAATCTTTTCAAGTCCATGTGATATGCTATGTTAGACCACATACTATGTCACAAAATAAGTCATAATTTATCAAAAAGATTAAAATATTTTAAAGTAGTTCTCTATCCATAATATAATTAAATTAGTAATCAATAATGAGAAGTCATTTCAAAAATCCCAACTTCATGGGGCACCTGGGTGGCTCAGTGTGTTAAACCTCTTTCTTTGGCTCAGGTCATGATCTCAGGATCCTGGGATCAAGCCTCTCATTGGGCCTCCCTGCTCAGCAGGGAGCCTGCTTTCCTCTCTCTCTCTCTGCCTGCCTCTCTGCCTACTTGTGATCTCTGTCTGTCAAATAAATAAATAAATCTTTTTTAAAAAAAGGCCTAAAAGGGGCGCCTGGGTGGTTCAGTGGGTTAAGCCGCTGCCTTCGGCTCAGGTCATGATCCCAGGGTCCTGGGATTGAGTCCCGCATCGGGCTCTCTGCTCAGCAGGGAGCCTGCTTCCCTCTCTCTCTCTGCCTGCCTCTCTGCCTACTTGTGATTTCTGTCAAATAAATAAATAAAATCTTTAAAAAAAAAAAAGGCCTAAAAAAAATCCTCACTTGATTTTCAATTAAATTACACAAAAATAATACCTCATCAAAGATAATAAGCATGAGGGGAATTAGAAAATGTATCAAACTGAATGATAATAAAATTACAGCATATAAAAACATTGTGGTATGCTGCCAGCACAATACCTAGAAATAAATATATAGGTATAAATATATTTAGTGATTTCATTAAATCAATTCTTTTATTCCATGTCTCTGAACATACACTATATGATTTATTATAGCTCTTTTTTTTTTTTGCTAAAATTCTTAGAAAGTAATGCAATTTCAATCATCTGCATTTTATTTTAAAATGCCACAAGATAGACTTTTTCATTATTAAACTTGTTTTTAATGAATTTGGATGGTTTATATCTTAAATTAGTGCTATGCCAAAGAGATAAGGAAAGAATCTCTCTCGTAAGCACAGGACCAAAGAATGAGTACTTCTCCTGGTTTTGCTGACCATGGCTCCTCTGCTGCCTTCATATCATGTACTCCAGATCAGGGATTTGGGGATAAGAGATTTGTTCAACACAATTACCTCTAGTAGATAGTGCTACTTAGCTGTGCTGGGCTGTAGTTTGCAATAAATAATAAATAATAGACAAAACCTCAATACAGCTGAACAGCTGTTGCCACAGCTAACAGTGGAACAAATCACGAGGTCAGACAAGTGATATAACTGGGGAGCATACACATACCCAGCTGCCAGGTTTAACAGAGACCATATCTTAACATCTGCAAGGCTGTAGCTGCCAAACCTTTCCCACAAACAGCTTTGTGTATTGACTTCAGTCCTGGTAGAAAGAGAAACAAAGTTTTGCATATTCTACACTGTTAGAAATGGAATAAAGGGTGTACCATGTTAATTTTGAAATTGTGAATGAATGGCTAGGATTTTATTTTTGTCAAAGAAGAAACACTGTTAAAAGATTTAGTTCTTTTGGTCAAGGACTACATCTGATTTTTTTTTTTTTTAACTATCTGAACAATTGGAATAGTCATTTAATTTCACTAAAATTGCAGACCTCCCATTGTGTTCTATTGTAGTTTCACGTGAAAGCTAAACTATGTCAATAACGGATATGTTTTACAGAAAATTATTTACTGAATTGAGAGGCTTTGATATTCTTTAGATTCTTTATCAAATCTGTATCTAAAAAAGTCTATTTTGAATCATACTACTTGCCACTGTGGGCATAACATATTATATTGCTAAGTAAAAAGATAACATTTTCATGGTTGGGACAAGAGTAAATTGTTACACAAAAAGGAACCACAGATCCAAGTGAAAAATAATATTTCTCAAAATATTTGATGAACCTCAAAGTGCGGGATCATAGTGGCATACTTTTGGTATATTCGCTGACCTCCAACTCTCAGGGTCAAACAGATGCCTAAGAGATACTATGATTAATTTGATGATCCTGTGAGGTAATTTAAGGAGCAACTACCCACCCATTATGTAAACTTATGACAACACATGACATTTCTAGACACTGCCTCTCTAAATGGGTAAATACAGTAATGAGGGGTGAGGGAGAATTGTGCACTTGAAGGTGTTTGCTGGGAGCTGGACTAGATTGAAAATCAAATGACCAGGCCTAAAACTGTCCTAAGACTTTTGTTCTACAGCCCTTTTCTCATAAGGTACACTGGTTATCATATTCATATTGTTAAGACAAATCAAATAATTTCTGTTTATGATATGGATCTTTATGCAATTGTCTTAGGGGAATAATAAGCTTCTATCTCCTTCTTGTTTTTTTTAGAAAAATAATATTTTTCATTATAAATGAATATATTAACATTTTGTTTAATACATCAGTTTCTTGTGAATTATTTACCAACCATTATCTTTCAGGTGTTCCCTAAAATGACTTTAGTGCCTGAAAACACTGAGTATATTTATGTTTAGATATCAGATATAATGAACATCAAGCCGAAAGGTCTTCCTCTCCCATTCTTCTGATTATCAATTGGCAATTCCCTCAAATTTTTGCATAAACCCTTCTCTGTATGATTCTCAACTTTAGTGTATGAATATATCGTTTGACAACGTCTACTAGATGACTAGATATGATAATGTGCCTAAAAGAAACCAAGGAGAAGAGTACTTACTAGAAAGACTCATAAAGGGAATAATTCTGTTCCTAAGTAGTAGAAAGAAATACTTAATGAAGAATTTTTTTAAAGTGTAAACACATAAGAAATATAATATTCAGTATTATTCTGAATCTGTTTTATCAAAATCTACTGCTTATGGACAATGAGAAAGGTATCCAATATGTCTTTGAAGCCATATTTCTGTTGGAGTAGCTAATGAACTTTGCTTTTTTATTAATTTTAGGCATTCTACTATGTATGCACTGGTATTTTTGTTTTGTTTCAGTTTGAGAAAATGCCTTTCGTGAAATTCTTGATAAAATTCTTTGCCTACTTTCTGTCTAGAGATTTTATTATCTCCATATGTAGATTATCCTTCTTCTAGGTCCTGAAGATGCAAAGGGAGTTTTTTGTGTGTGTGAATTTGTATGTGCGGTATTTTTTTCTCTTTCTCTCTCTCTCTCTCCTTTTAAATATAGTAGACATTTATCACCATAAACTTTTCCCTTAGAACTGCTTTTGTTGTATCCTCTAAGTTTTGGTATGTTGTTTTTATTTTCGCTGGTTTTGAGATATTTTTTTATTTTCTTTTTTTGTTTGTTTGTTTCTTCTTTGACCTATTAGTTCTTCAGCAGTGTGTTTCATTTCCACACAGTAGTGAATTTTTCAGTTTCCCATCTGCTGTTGTTTTCTAGTTTCATACCATTGTGCTCAGAAGAGATACTTGATATTATTTCAGTCTTCTTACATTTGCTTAAATTTGTTTTGGGACTTAACATGTGCTCTATCCTAGAGAATGTCTTGTGCAGTTGAGAAGAATGGATATTCTGCTGCTGTTGAGTGAAATGTTTTATATATGTCTGTGAGGTCCACAGGAACTTTAAAATATAGTTCAAGTCAGTTTTTCCGTGTTGATTTTCTGTCCAGATGATCTATCCATTGTTGAAGGTAGGACTATTAGGGGTATCCCTAATATTAATGTATTATTCTTTATTTTTCTTTGTTAGTATTAGTTTAATATATTAGTTTCTCCAATATTAGCTGCATATATTTACAATTGTTATATACTCATGGTGAATTGACCCCTTTATCATTAATTAATGACCTTCTTTGTCTTTTGTTTCAATTTTGACCTAAAGTCTACTTTCGGTAGGTATTCTTGCTCTCTCTCATGTATTATTTTCCTAATTTCAATTAGTTGTCTATAAGTGTTTTCTTATAGTTCACAGAATTTATGTGAGGATTACTTTATTATTTAAGTTTTTAAAATTTATTTGACAGAGAGAGGAAAAGCATAAGCAAGGGAGCAGCTATCAGAGGGAGTGGGAGAAGCAGGCTCCTCCCCAAGCGGGGACCCCAATGCAGGGCTTGATTCCAGGACCCCAGGATCATGACCTAAGCCAAAGGCAGCTGCTTAACTAACTGAGCCACCCAGGAGCTGCCCTTTTTGTTTGTTTGTTTTAAAAGATTTTTTTTGTGAGGATTACTTTAAATTCTTTGTCATACAATGATAAGTATCCATTTCTTCAGGGTCAGTCATTGGAGTTTTTTAGTTTCCTCTGGTGGTGTCTTCTTTCCTTGATTAATCATGATCCCTGTGGCCTTGGGTTGATGTCTGCACTTTTAAGGAAGTAGGAACTTCTTCCAGTCTTTATATACTGGCTTTGATAAACAAACTCTTTGCCAGTCAGCCCATCCAGAGACTGAGTGGGCCATAATTTGGTGTTTTTGAGCAGGCTTGTTGCTTGAGTCCTTGCATAGACAGTTCTAGCGCCTGGGTCAGTAGATGGGCAAGCCTGGGGCTTGAATACATGGGAAACAGCCTGGTGCCTGAGTCTGTGAGGACAGACCTGGATCTTAGATTCACAGGAGCCAACCAGGCCCTGGGGACCCCTGAGGTAGGCTTGGTATCTGGGTCCATGGGAATGGTCTGGTACTGGAATGGGCAGGACTGGAATGGGCAGGATTATAGGAGCCTGCTGGGAACCTGGTACTATGGAGCATACTGGACTCTGTGGTGAAGTCCGGCTCTTCACTTTCTTTTTCCCTTGGGATGAAATTCTCTCTTTAGAAGAACAAGTTTACCAAACATTTCAGGTTATTTATATGTATTTGATTATGGAATATTTTATTTATTATGGAATATTTTAGTGGATAGTTTATCACAAAATATACATGAGTTTCATTTTCTTTTCTAACAGCTAGCATGCATTGCTGAGTTACTGAGGAAAAAAATAGGAGGTGTAGCTGATAGTACAAGTTCAAATTATGACTTTTACTTTATTTATTTATATATTTATTTTTTACTACTACTTTAATGTAACAGATAAGAATTCCAAGTAATTGGCTATTATTATCTGACTCTATAAATTTTACTTCAATTATTTTTTTCAAATAATTCTATTAATGCAATCATAAATGACATCATTTCATGTCATCTAGGTTCACTTTCTTTTGCTCATGAAATACTCATTTTATTTTGTCCTTGACTACCTAATAGATATTAAATTCACTTGGTAGTAATCCCTTATGAAACATTTTACAAAATATTCTTTCCTTTAAACTATGAACCTCATTATCATGTGACTACTATGAGATTGTGAAATATACAAGCAGCAAGTTTCAAAACTTCCCACAACTTTTCTTACTATATTTATCAAATTCTTACAAACTTTTCCTTTGTTTGTACCTCTCAGAGCCATGGAATTGTAGAATAGTGTCATATGAGGAGAAGAAAAAATACATTTAATAATAAGACTTAGTCTCTATATTTTATTAAATCAATTTTATTGTTTATATTAAAAAAAACATAAAGAGAAAAGAAATTAACAGACTATTGTGCCAGATAGTCTTTGAAAGTAACTAACAGAAATGTCTCCTAATTAAAAGATAAAAATACTGATTTAATTGAGTTAAGAATAGAGTTTTAAATATTTTGAAACAGTAAACTGTCTTTTCTTTATTAAGAGAAACTGAAGAGAGAGGCTTGAGATTGAAACTCAGATTTCTTACTCTGTTACTCATTATTTACAAGATATTGACTTTTATATAAAATCCTTTTTTTTATTATTTTAAATGGAGCACAATGTAGGGCCTAAACTCACAGCCCTAGGATCAAGAGCTGAGCTGAGATCAAGAGTCTGATGCTTTACTGACTGAGCCATCCAGGTGCCCCTTATGTAAAATCTTTAATGCTCGTTATCTTTTTAATCTCTGTATAAAACATCTATATCATATATAGTTATAACATATATAAATGAGTATAAATAAATTATGATTAGACCCACATCATCATATAGAAGCATAAATGTACATGTAGGCCTAGTATACATACAAGTATACACAAGCACCACTTTATTTTTTTAACATTAATAATAAATGGCCATAGAAAATTTGATGTCCTTGCATGTCAATAAAATAACATACCATTTATGTAAACTTTAAAAAGGTGAAAAAATAAATTTAGATAAAATAGTAATAATAAATGGCCATTAGAAAATATTCTAATAGTTACATGTTGGAAAACCGAAGATGAATTTTTATGATGATTTTTAAAATATAGTGGTAAAGGGGCTCTGGATGGCTCAGTGGGTTAAAGTCTCTGCCCTCGGCTCAGGTCATGATTCCAGGGTTCTGGGATTGAGCCCCGCATCTGGCTCTCTGCTCAGCAGGGAGCCTACTTCCCCCTCTCTCTCTGCCTGCCTCTCTGCCTACTTGTGATCTCTATCTGTCAAATAAATAAATAAAATCTTTAAAAAAAATATGGTGGTAAAACCTATGTTGAAAGATTGTTTTGATTATCAAATGATGCAACTTTGAAAGCACCTTCGAAACTGCTGTGTATGAAGTGTTTTAATTGAATTCTTAAATACAGGCATCATATGCAAAATTCAGGTTAGGTTTGAGATACCTAAATAGATGGATAGATAGGTAGATTGATGGGTAGGTAGATGGATGGATGGATAATGAGAGAATGGGAAGAAGTTTGTTTTTTTTTTTAAGTGGAAACAGGGAAAAAAAATTAGAGCTGAAGACATCTGACTGAAAATCTAGACCAACAACCTTATTTTACGGTATAAGCAACAGGTGACAAGTATTTCAAAAATGCAGCTATTAGTACTTGACAAGACTACCTATTGACCTTTGTATTACATATTAGAATTGAATTACTGGCTAGCTGTGACTTTTAATGAAGAACATCACTATAATAATCTAAAAGAGCAGAAAATTACTTAAGAAATTCTGGTATCTTGGGGCCCTGGGTGGCTCAGTAGGTTAAAGCCTCTGCCTTCAGCTCAGGTCATGATCCCAGGGTCCTGGGATTGAGCCACGCATCGGGCTCTCTGCTCAGCAGGGAGCCTGCTTCCCTTCCTCTCTCTGCCTGCCTTTGTGCCTACTTGTGATCTCTGTCTGTCAAATAAATAAATAAATAATATTTAAAGAAGAAAAAAGAAAGAAATTCTGTTATCTTTTTAACAAAAATTGAGAAAGCAAAGAAAATTACTAATAAGCATTAGTATAAATAAAAGCAAAACAAAATAAGATTTTAGATCTCACCACTTTTATAGGAAACAGTAACAATGAGATTGCTATGGTTCTGATGTTATTCATATGTAAAATAAAATCTCTAAACATCTGGGCAATGTCACTCTTTTTCAATTTCTGTAGGACCCTTATTTTTATTTTTATTTCATCAAATAAAAGTAATGTGATTTTATCATATCTTATTGTTTTTATTTTTTATAAGTGATATGATTTCAGATAGATGACAAAGCTTGTGGTATACTTTAGACACTCTAGTTGTGATGATTTGTTTTAGTGCTTTAAATATATATCTAGGAAGTCTACTTAAAGCAGAAATAACATACTGTTTCACCATAATTTTGTAGTAAGTACTAACATTAGAGACTACATCTAAAAACTGGGATATTCTTACCTTTTTAATTCTGTCTCATAACGATGTATTAACATGAATAATACTGAGTGTCAGGTTAAGGTATGTTAGTAAGATGTGACTTTTTTTTAAGACCTTCTTTTCAACTGCAAGATATGTGATCCTTATAAAGTACAGTTGTTTACAGAGAGAAGAAATTGTGTGGAGAATTTTTGCAACACTTCAAGTTTTGTGTTTTTTTTTTTTTTTAAGATTTTATTTATTTATTTGAGAGAGAAAGAACGCACAGGCAGAGAGAGTGGCAGGCAGAGGGAGAGGGAGAAGCAGGCTCCACTGAACAGGAAGCTGACATAGGACTCCTTCCCAGGACGCTGGGATCATGACCTGAACCAAAGACAGCCACTTAACAGACTGAGCCGCCCAGGTGCCCCAACACTTCAAGCTTGATTTCAGATATTCTACAACCCCTTGGTACTTTCCCTGTAGCAGCTCATCTCATCATGCATAACTGTCATTCCAATTCCTGGGTTCCCACAAATCAAGGGAAGTTTTATAAAGTAATGGCATCTTGAGAGATTAGTGGGAGTGACATGAAGTGTCACAAAAGCGTGACAGTGTAAGAAAGTGTGACAAGTCCAAAAACTGTGGAAGGGTTTTAGTAAGATATAAATGTAGGCTACATGGAAGAGTCTAGTAAGACAGTGGCAGCACGGTTAGCAATCACGGTAAGCCATGTACACTGAAGCAAAGAATTTAAATTTTATTTTGAAGGCACTGAAGAGTTAGATTGTGTAGGTAACATGGTTAGCTCTCTGTGTTAGAAAGATTGCTGTATCAGAAATATAGAGTGTGTTTGGAAAGAGGCAGACCATAGACTGAAGACAACCTGGAGATTAATGTAGCATCCAAGAGAGTGACATTTGTGATGTTTGTCTAAATTGAAGGATGTGAGACTGAGCATGGTGAGGAGGTGCATGTTTTATGGAGTACAAGCTTGAACTGTACCTATCATTTCTCAGAGTGATTACTTGTATTGGCTAATAGCTACAAAATACTTTGTTCTCAGATGTGTTAATGAGTCTCCATAGCAAACTGTAACAGTTCTGGCAAGGCTCAAGTAAGTTTAGGATGACGCTTTTTTTTGAGAGAGTATTCATTTGTGAGGGTGTGTTTTCGGGGACAGTTGCATGAATTTTTTTTTTAGTGGGAGTGATCAAAAGTGATCAAAACTGTGAGAAACTGGGAACTGCAGAATCTATGAGAGTTGTTACAAGGCACATACGTGTGGAGGTCCTTAACTCCATGATTAGCTAAAAATTGACACTTGATCAATGTGACTTTCCTTCCTTCCCTCTTTCTTTCCCTCTTTTAAGCTTACTGGACTCTTCAAATGCCTGTCTGTGGAATTGCATTAAAAGGAAATAATGCTTGAATCACAAATAATTGTTTTACATGAGTTAGGAAGCTGTTTTGTTTAGTTTTTATAACCATTCATTTACACAGAACCCAATGCAATCAAAGATTATCAACTTCCATTTTATTTTGTGATGTGTGGATAGTAGCTATATAGACAGGTAAGAGCAATGTTATTTCCTCTCCATTGATGTAAACATGGTATTATAAACAGTGTTGTTCTAGTTAACAAATGGAGGTACTAATATTTACTTGATACTCATACTTAAAAAACATAAGAACATAAGATATCTTTTTTGCCAACCTATTTTACAGAAGCTTATTTATTCATATATGTATTCACTTATAGAAATATTGAGAGACTTTTTTCTATACCTCTGAAGATTTTCTTTGGATCAGTTTATTTGAACAATTGGTGAGTAAAGAGTACAGAAGCAGATCATAGTGTAAATATTAACATACTTACTAGAAATACATTGTTTAAGGAGAAAATAGATATTGCATAAATTTTCAGGTTGTTCACCAAAACAGCATCTAAGAAGGGGTAAATGGTTTTCTATCAAAGGACTTTGCAACAGAAACAGAAGAAAGGAGACCTTTCATTTATGATCGATAAAAGTCTATATAACGAACAACACTTTGCTCTCTTAGTATACTAGAAAGACTGTTTTCTTTTCAGGAACCAATACCTAACAAACAAGGCTGGAGAACAAAGATGTATTGTTCAGACCAATTATATGGAAGAGAAACATAAATAAAGGCTGGGTTTTGTGTCTGTTTCAGACATATCTCTTGGACAAGAAATGTGAAACTCTTACAGCTATGAAGTCTCAACAAAGGAAAGTAGGACATTTTAAAAAATAGTTTGTTAATCTGTTTTCCTTTTATGTTCCTGTCTTGAATTTAAAGATTAAGAATAACTAAATCAAAGCAATGCCATAAACTTAAAATGATATATCCTTTGTTTGAGAAGATCAAAAACTTATAAGTGAAAGAACCACATCATGTGTATTGGATTTTGCCAAATAAGTGTATTTCTCAAATTGCATAAATAATTTGACTAAGCCATTTTAATTTTTCATTTTCCCCTAACACACCTATTTGTTTCTTTCTTTTTTTAAGAATTTTATTTATTTATTTGAGAGAGAGAGAGAGAGCACATGCCTATGCTCATGACATGAGCAGGGGGAGGGGCAGGAGGATAGGGAGAAAGAGAAGCAGACTCCTCCATGAGCAGGAAGCCAGTCACAGGGCTCAATCCCAGGACCCTGAGATCAGATCCCTGCCTGAGCCAAAGGTAGATATTTAACCGACTGAGCCACCCAGGCACCCCCTAAGATACTTGTTTCTTAAATCTGTTTACCTCCATTTATCTAATCTTTATTTGGGCAGAGGGATTTTGCTTGTTTTTCTGTTGTTGTTGTTGTTTTGTTTTTACTTATAATTTTAGATGCTATATTAGCAAAACTTAGTGATTGTTAGACATGTGAGAAGGGAAGAAGTCAGTGTTGATGTCTCAGCTCCTGGTGGCATTGTCATTTAGTGTGTCTTAGAATGCCAAAGCAGGTTTGTGGGGGGGCAGTTAGTGACTTCAGTTTGGAAACTTGGATCTGCCATTCTTGTGGCTCTTCTAATGGTATATCAATTATACCCCAATAAATCTGTTTAAAATTTTTTAAGAAAATTGATAAATATGTGCTGCCTAATGAATATATTAGGAACTGAGTATCAATGCTAAAATCTAGAAGTGGGTTATGATATAAGGAATTATATTGTTAGTATCCATCATTAATTGTTTCGCTGGATGTGAGATAGAAGACCTGATTTGGTATCAGCATATTCTCATGTTCGTATGTTGGACATTTATTATATTAAAGCAATTTTTAAAGGTTCAGAAAATATATAGTGTTCCCTGTGGCTACTTAATGCCAGTCTAGCCCAATCCCAGAATTTATTGGCTGCTATTGCTTCTACTTGCTAAATCTGGAGAACTGTTCTATTATTGTTGAAAATACAGGAATAAATTAGATGTATTGACAGATATTTGAGGCTTTTCTTATCTGGGATATAAACGCCAAGTAAGGAAGAGGTATGAAAATGAGATTGAGATTAATTAGTGGGTATTTGTTTCTTATATTAAGTTCCTTTATAGACCTCAAATTAAAATAAAATTTTAGGGACCCCTGGGTGTCTCAGTCAGTTAAGCTTCCAACTCTCAATTTTAGTTCAGGTCATAATCTCAGGGTTCTGAGATCCAGCCCCTCAGTGGGCAGAGTGTGGAGCCTGCTGAAGATTCTCTCTCTCTGTCCCTCTGTCTCTCCCCTCCCCCCACCCTCAAATAAATAAATAAATAAATAAATAAATAAATAAAATTTTAGATGACAACATTTGTTATTAGATAAGAATTCCTAGTCATGGAAACATTAATATACATATAAGTCATGAATGAACTCTGGGAACACTTGGTTATCTCTTCCTGAAATTTCTTAAAGGAAACCTATCATGGTTAGTTAATTTTATATCTGTAATCTATCTTTGGATCTTCTACCAATATTTCTTTATTTTTTCTACCAATATTTCTAAGAAAGCAATTATACCAGTTGTGTAGATTTGTTTCATGAACTATTTCTAAATTAGTAATTGGACTTTAGGATGAATTCCTTTCACATAGACCAATAAACATTCAGCAGTTCTCACCAAAGAATATTGTGCATGAAGGATTTTTAAAATTTTCTAACTTAATTTTTAAAAATCCAGGTGAAGAGAACAATAGTTTCCTTTGATGAATAATAACCTGATATTATCTATGGGCTTTTTAGGACTTTATCATTGTCTTCCTGTTGGAAGAGAGTATATTTATTCATTTGTGGTTTTATTGTATAGAAGAGTATGTAAAAACATTATAAGAGAACAGAATTTAAATGGTTTCCTTAAATTGCTTATAAAAAGATAAAATTAGTTTCAATATGGATAAGTGCATTTAGATCAGGAAATTTAAAGATTAAATAAAATTTCCTAGGAAAATATATGGGTTCACAACTGAAATCATGGCTTCATGAGTGCATAACATATCTCTATGTTTAGCAGAACTATGAATTTTACTGTATATTTGATCTCAAATGAGTTGAAAGGTATAGTATAACACTGTGCTGAACCATCAATCCAGAATTCAGAGTTATATATAATTAACTACATCCTTTGGCCTCGGAGATATTACTAAATTCACAGACTTAATTTCTTTCTCTGCACAATAGTTTAATCACAACTTTTCTAATTACCTTGCAGGGATTTTGTGAGATGAATAGCATTATTGCTGATTCAAGGTAAAGACAAAAAGTGAGATTAAATATTTCATGTTTCAGCAAAGATATTTTATGTACTTATTATATACTGGAGAGTAGTTCAAAGTTAAATAAGTCTCATGCTCTGAACTTAAAGAGCTAGTGAGGGGTGCCTGAGTGACTCAATCTGTTAAGAATCTGCCTTCAGGTCAGGTCATGATCTTGGGATCCTGGGATCAAACCCTATGTCAGTCTCCCTGTAGAGTTGGCTTCTCCCTCTTCCCATCCCCCCACTGTTCTCTCTTTCAAATTAATAAAACCTTAAAAAAAAAAAAAAGAGCTAGTGATGTTGTTTTTAGGGGTGGGTAGTTACTGGAAGAACAAAAGAAATCCCCCCCAAAGAAATTAATGAGTTATATACACCAAGAACCTCAAAAAAAGGAGTAGTTTAATCTGAGGAAATTTGACAGAAGTAGTTAAGATTGAGAAAGTTTTCATGTGTAAGGTAAAGTTGAACTGGACTTCGAAAGATTAGTAAAAATTCAGTTATTAAGAGGTGAGGTAGATGGTGGTAGTTCAGTGAAACATGATGAGCCAAATGGTTTTGGAGTTTTGGTTGCCATGAATTGAATATGGCAGAAGATAACATGAATGCCAAAGTGGTGTGATGGAACCTACTCTATAGAAAATGTAAGATTCTATAGTAATAGTATTTTTCACTTTGTCACGTATCATTAATGGGCTGGAAGTAACAGAGTAAACGTAACAAACCAAAAGAAAAAATATGGTTTCATAATTCTTGCTGCAAATTCTCATTGTAATTGTGATTGCTTCTTATATGTGTCCTAAAATTCCTTCACATCCTCTAAATCTAAACCAGAAACATAATGTGTAGTGTAACTGTTACAGATTGTCTTATTAAAATCTATAATTACTTGCAGTTAGTGAGTTTTGTTTTTTAATTAGTGTTTAAGGAAATACAAAAGAAAATAATTACATATGAAAGAGAATATGGGAAAGTTATTAGGGTGAATCATAAAACATAGATAAACGTAGGTTTTGGTTCAAGCAAACCTGAACTTATCTGAGTTTTTTGTTTTTGTTTCTATTTTTTTATAGATTTTATTTATTTATTTGACAGATAGAGATCACAGGTAGGCAGAGAGGCAGGCAGAGAGAGAGGAGGAAGCAGGCTCCCTGCTGAGCACAGAGTCCGATGTGGGGCTCAATCCCAGAACCCTGGGATCATGACCCTCATGAGCTGAAGGCAGAGGCTTTAACTTGCTGAGCCACCCAGGCGCCCCAGGGGTTTTAATCCCAACTATGATTTCCACTTGCCACATCACCTTATGCAAATCCCTTAGGTGTTTTAAGTCTTTTCTTGTTTTGTTTTGTGTTTTTTTTTTTCCTCAAATAGAATTGGTTTCATAAAATCTACTAGAGATATTGGCAAAAGAAATTAAATTAGATACACATCTGAAGTGTTTGGGATAAAATACTTTTTTTATTAAATTATCATTGTGATTCATGAGCTCATGAAAATATCTGTAATATGGGAGGTGATTATAATTCCCTGGTTTAGTATTCTATATAGTTTAGTTATAGGCCAGTATACCAGTTATAGGCCAGTATACCAGTTATAGGCCAATATTTACCAGTTTCACGAGATACCAAAATCTTACAAGGTAAGATTAATGGCTATTGCAGAACCAAATTTGACACCTTTCATCACATTTTTTACTGTTAGTTCTTGTAGCAGAGACTTGTCAAGTGAATAATCCTAAAAATGGTAACTAGAAAATGCAACCAAAGTTATGTTACTAAAAGAAAAAGATTAGAAGAGAATGCCCATTAATATCTTAAACAACACACTGACAAATGTTGAAAGAAAATCTGAAATATCCTTAACAAATAGTTTATTTTTCTGAACAAGATTTGCATTTAGTAAACATTTTCTGGTAGTTGTTTTAACTTTCCCCCCTTCCCAAACCATTATCTATTTCAATATGTTCATTGATCTCAAGAAACAACCAGTAGATTGATACTGTGGTTGGAACCACTCCCTTACCATATTTTTACAATATTAAATTGCTTAAAATATTCACTAACTGAAAAAAAAATTGCAAGTATAATAAAAACTCCTCTGGTAATTTTTAAATTTTAATTCCAGAATAGTTAACATGCAGTATAACATTATTTTCAGGTGTACAAATACAATGAATCAGCAATTCTGTATATTGGTCTGTGCTGGTCAATATAAGTGAACTTTTTTTTAAGATTTTTTTTATTTTTTAAAGTAATCACTACACCCAACACAGGGCTTGAACTCACAACCCCGAGATCAAGAATTGTATGCTCTACTGGCTCAGCCAGCCAATCACCCTGAGATAAGTGTGCTCTTAATCTAGATCACATTTCACCCTTGCCCCTACCTACCTCCTCTCTGGTAACCATCTGTTTGTTCTCTGTAGTTGAGTCTGTTTTTTTGATTTGTCTCTTTTTTTCCTTGCTCATTTGTTGTGTTTCTTAAATTGTACATATGAGTGAAATTATATGGTTTGTCTTTTACTTACTGACTTCTTTTGCTTAGCCTTATATTCTCTATATCCATCCATGTTGTTGCAAATGGCAAGATTTCATTCTTTTTATGGCTGAATAATACTCATCTTTTTATTTATTCATCTATCAATGGACACTTGGGCTGCTTCTGTAATTTGGCTATTATAAATAATGCTGCAATAAACAGAGGAGTGTATACATCTTTTCAAATTAGTGTATTGTAATCTTTGGGTAAATGTCCAGTAGTGTGATTACTGGGCCATGTCATAATTCTATTTTTAATTTTTTGAGGAACCTCCCTACTGTTTTCCACAGGGGCTGTACCAGTTTGCATTCCCACCAACAGTGTACAAGGGTTCCTTTTTCTCTACATCCTCACTAACACTTGTTTTTCCTTCTGTTTTTCATTTTATCCATTCTGACAGGTGTAAAGTAATAACTCATAGTTTTGATTTGCACTTGCATCTATATGTCTGCTCATGTCTTCACATTTTAAATTAGATTATTTGTTTTTTTAATGTGTTGATTTACACTGGAAATTTTTTTTTAAAGTTCCTATGTCAAATATTTCTTCAACAGAAACGTACTCCAGAGATAATTTAAAAATGTGTCTTGGGGTGCCTGGGTGGCTCAGTGGGTTAAAGCCTCTGCCTTCGGCTCAGGTCAGAATCCCAGTGTCCTGGGATCGAGCCCCGCATCGGGCTCTCTGCTCCTCAGAAAGCCTGCTTCCTCCTCTCTCTCTCTCTGCCTGACTCTCTACCTACTTGTGATCTCTGTCTGTCAAATAAATAAATAAAATCTTTAAAAAAAATTTTTAAAAAATGTGTCTCAAGGTTATTAATAATTTAGGAGTACACATTTTCAGGGAAGGAGATATGAAGCATATATTATCTTTGAAGTTCACAATCAGTACCCCTCGATTATTTAAAACTACAGACCTCTCTACCCCAATTTCTATCATTATTCTTGTCGACAACTTCTAATGGATTGATCATTTATAATGTATCTCAGTTTTTTATCTTGTTTCCAGTTACTACTTGTCCCCATGACTTCAGACACCCATTCCATGGACATATCTTTTTACTATCTGTAGCTCTTTTAGCTGAAAAATCAATCATGCAAATATTCATTCCATAACAATCCCACATCCCACCTTACAACTAATTTGTTCAGTTACTCCTACACTCTGATTTTATCAGAAGCCCTAATTCATTAAAGTTTATACTATCTCCCATTTCAAAAATCTCTTCCTTCTTAGTGTGCATTTTCCCCAGTTGTATTTTATGGCTCATATTTTAATAAGACTCTTCCATTTTTTGAAAGCCCTATACATTTTTCCTTTTTCATTACACTAATCTGGAGAACTAAGTTATCTGATTTTTGTCTACATAAAATATCAGGACATAGTATTCCTGGTATGAAATGATCATCATAAAATTGAAATAATCCCTCATCACCCCAATTCTACTTAAGATATCTGGTCAATTAATCTTCATCCTATTTCATTCAACTCTTTCAAGAATTGTTCATGCACTTCAAAATCTAATTCTGTATTTTCTATTAGTTACATATTCATTGCCTCCAAAAATCAAACATACACACACACTTTTACATCATTTGGATACAGTGTATATCATGTTACAACAAAGTGACTGTTTCTTCTATCTAATCTTTGCAGTAGATTGTGGGGAGCCATGCAGCAGGAGCTGGGAGTCACGTAGATGGATATGCCTGAGGAGGAGGGGCTGTGAATGTTTAACCCAAAGATAATGGGTGCGCTCATGGACGACGCACGTTCAATGCCTGGAGTCACAAGGAGGGTATAGGATTAACTTGTAGTTTTGGGAAGGGCACAAGATCTGTAGAACAATAGAAACCTATGGAGTCACGTAGGTGCTCACGAGCATCTCACATGCTCATGGATAAGGTCACTAGTAGTCCTTCTGATTGGTGTTTAGGTGAATCGCGTGATATGGTGATTGGGCATTTGTAACTACTGATACTATAATAAGGGGCTTAATTTGAGGAGCGGGGTTCCCGGATCAAGATATGTAGAAGACTGACAATAAAGAAGTTTGCCACTCAACCTCGTCTGCGGGTCGTTCTTGCGGGTCGAGAACGACATCTGGTGCCGAAGCCCGGGAACCCGACTCTGGACGTGGACCGAGGATTGGGGTAAGAGCAACGAGAAAGTTTGCCCTAAGGGCCCTAGGGCAACGAGCAAAAGTGCGCGCCTATTTCCTGTCTTTAGACGGGGGTGGATTCTCTGAGGACGAGTTTAAAGTTCCCCAGAAGGGAGAAAAGTCTCCGGGGACGAGCGTAAAAGGGCTAAAATAAAGTTCCTCAGAGGGGAGAAAGCTTTCTGGTATGGGAAACGAGCTAGCCCGATATAAAATGGAAGGTCCATTGAGAGACCTTTTGAAAGCCCATGGCACTCCATTAAAGACTAAAACTGCTCGCGCCTTCTTAAAAGAGGCCAGCGAAATTGCCCCTTGGTTCATAGAGGAAGGGCTTTTAAATGTGCCACAATGGAAACACCTGGGCGAGGATTTAAAACTCTGCCTCTCTACATCCCCGGGGACTCTCGCCGTGTGGTCCCTGGTGAAAGTATGTTTGCATTCCCCCCGAGAGCCCCTGCAGCGAGCAGTACTACAGGGAGGGGAAGTTTTTTTGCAAGTGAAAGAAGAATCCCGTAAGGGCTCCTCCCGAGACTCTGACCCTGAAAGCGAAAGCTCAGAAGGGATGTCAGAAAGCGAGTTGCAGGAGCTAGGAAAGATAGAGGCAAACAACAAGAAGGAGGAATCTCCCGGTCTCCAGACAGACTTGGGAGCCATGAGGCAACAACTTGAGGATAAAGAGGCAGAATTGCAAAAACTATTAGGAGAGTTAAGAGTGCAGGGAGAAGTAATGGCGCAGCTGAGAGCAGGGGCGGAAGCCGCAGTTGTGGCACAATCGAAATTAAAAACGAAAGTTACGCCGCTTCCGCATTCTAGCTCCACAGCGCCACCCCATGAGTGGCCCCCGCCTTATAAGCCCAGCTGCACCAAGACGTGCTATTGTTCCGGCTGCGCCGCGGAGAATTGGAGAGAGGTCCTTGGCCCGGGGAAAGGTTTTTTTCCAGTGTTAGAAGATCAGAATCAGCAGAGGTACCACCAGCCACTAGATTTTAAGTTGGTGAAGCAGCTGAAGGAGGCAGTTAGCAGCTATGGGCCCCAGGCAGCCTTTACGGTCTCCCTTGTGGAGTCGCTGGGAGCACTCTACCTCGCTTCCGAGGATTGGGCCAACTTGGCCAGGGCGATATTAAGTGGAGGACAATATCTAGAATGGAAAATCCAAAATCAGGACAATTGTCTGGACACAGCACGAAGAAATGCAGCCGCGGGTAACCCGCAATGGAATTTGGAAATGCTGACAGGCACGGGGCCATACCTCGGGGCCCAAGTGCAGAGTACATACCCCCCTGCGGTGTATCAACAGATAGCCACGGCGGCCCTCAGGGCTTGGAAGACACTGAGAGGGGCAGGAGACTTGCAAGGCCAATTATCCAAACCCGACCCGGTGCTTAGATGGCACCGAGGTTCCCTTTGTGTTTTCCCACAGGATGCGCCTGCTCCACTCTGGGTGCCGGAGTGGAACCTGTGGAGGGTGCTGGTGATGGTGGTGATAGTGACGATAACTGTCCTACAGCCTGTTCCCATGAAGGCAGAGCCAGTTCAACTGTGGTCGAGACAAGAGACTGCCCAGCTTCAAGCCCTTCTTTAAATGGCTCAGCATAGAGTGCAATCTTCTCACCCTAACTCATGTTTGTTACTGACGCTTAAAACTTTGTAAGCTCTTTATTTTCTCACTTTCCTTCCCTGACGCATGTATGGTATGTTGTAGGAACTATTATAGGTGTGCTAGTAGTAGTTATTCTTTTCATGTGTCTCTTGCCCTGTGCAGAGATAATCGTCAAAAAAGCGGAGGGTCCTTTGTGGACTGAATGTTATTTGCCAAGACCATTGGTCATCTCCCCGACGGGTATTGATTTTCCTATCACGGACTGGTCTAAGAATGATACACGAAGTTCTTACCATTATCAATATATTCCAGGAAGTATACTTACTACACAACAAGAAATGTTTCATCCTGACCTGTGGAAAGTGGTAGCCGCTATGGGACCTATTAATAATTCTAGAGCTATATCGGAATCGGGAAGTCTTACCTTTCGTACTTGTGTACCTAAACCATTTTTGCTTGTAATAGGGAGGGGGCAAGTGGTTAAGGATTATAGTCTCTATCACATAAGTTGTATTAATTGTAAGCTTTCTAATTGTGTGCCCGTTGATACGTATAATCCCAATGTACCTATTCATGTGTTTTTAGTTATGCAACCACCTTTTTTCTTGTTACCTGTTGAGGTGGAGGGACCGTGGTATGCTAATTATGGTTATCAATTTGCCTTAGAACTAGAAAATGCGCTGTCTAGAAAAAGGCGATTTATTGGAATGCTAATAGCTGGAGTAGGCGCTCTTATTACTTTAATAGCTAGTGCTACGGTATCCTCTTTCGCATTGGCACAGACCATACATACTGCTGATCATGTTAACGCGTTATCTCAAAATATTTCATTAGCATTACATATACAACAAGATGTTGATCAGAAATTGTTAGCACGCCTTGATGGAATAGAAGAGGCTGTAGAATATCTAGGCACACAACTCTCTGCTCTAAAAGCGCAAATGTCTTTCATGTGCCATGGTGCCTATCAACATATTTGTGTGACGCCCTTGTCAGCCAATAATATTTCTTGGGAAAAAGTACACAACCATTTGCGGGGAATTTGGCCTGATACTAATGTTAGTCTAGATCTTTTACAGTTACAACGAGAAATCACTACCATTGGGCATGCGCGATTAGATATATCTGATCCAGCAAAAATGGCTGGTCGTATTTTGACTACTTTAAAAGATGCTTTACAGGGATTTAACCCAGGAAATATTTTACATTATACCTTCTGGATTCTAGTAGGAATTTTGGGAATCATCTTATGTCTATTGCTTATAGGAGGAGGATTTCTAAAGGTCTGGTCCAACTTCAAAAAGAAAACTTGTGCTCAGTTACATATGATACAATCAAAGCATAAGAAGAAAAATAATATAAAAGGTGCAGCATGAAGTAAAAATTATTAGAAGTATTGGAATAACCATGCTGCGATCTGTGCCTTACCTTCTTTGATCATTAGTATATTAATATTGCTCTATTGCCCTCTGACTCCTGTTCCCTCCTCAGGCTATATGTCTACCACACGCGTGACAATTTTAACTCACGTATGTATGTGGGCTCTGGAGCTGGTACCTCCCCCCAAATATGGCTTAGTATGCTGGATCGGTAGCCAAAGACGGGTAAGACTGATCCCTCACCATAGCAACCTAAGACAGGGGCTCCTCGGCCAGGGGAGTACCCGATGACGGGTAAGCATGCGTGTTGAGGATTGGCAACCTAAGACAGGCACGATCCCTGCCATATAAATAATAAAAAAGGGGGAGATGTGGGGAGCCATGCAGCAGGAGCTGGGAGTCACGTAGATGGATATGCCTGAGGAGGAGGGGCTGTGAATGTTTAACCCAAAGATAATGGGTGCGCTCATGGACGACACACGTTCAATGCCTGGAGTCACAAGGAGGGTATAGGATTAACTTGTAGTTTTGGGAAGGGCACAAGATCTGTAGAACAATAGAAACCTATGGAGTCACGTAGGTGCTCACGAGCATCTCACATGCTCATGGATAAGGTCACTAGTAGTCCTTCTGATTGGTGTTTAGGTGAATCGCGTGATATGGTGATTGGGCATTTGTAACTACTGATACTATAATAAGGGGCTTAATTTGAGGAGCGGGGTTCCCGGATCAAGATATGTAGAAGACTGACAATAAAGAAGTTTGCCACTCAACCTCGTCTGCGGGTCGTTCTTGCGGGTCGAGAACGACAGTAGATTACATTTATTTTTGTCTCTCAGGAAAATTATTCTATTGATTTATCTCTCTCTCTCTCTCTCTCATTCTCTCTCCTTTTTCTCTCATTCTCCCTTCTTCCTTGGAAAGCCCCTGAGAAATACATTCTTATTTTAGTTTATACACCCCCAGTATTTAATCTATTAGTTATAGGTAGATACATGTTCCTTTACTTAAGATAGATTGCTTTATAAATTATTTCCAAAGAAGAAAATTAGCTGCTATAAATTAGAAAACTTTTTTTTAAATTATGTTATGTTAGTCACCATGCAGTGGCATCATTAGTTTTTGATGTAATGTTCATGATTCATTGTTTGCATAATTTATGCTAATTCTAAGTGGTCATATAATGATCTTTTTCAAGAGATTCATGTTCTTTGCACACCACTTGTGAATTTTATATGCATATGACTTTTTTTAGAATTTTCTTTTCTTATTGTGGTAAATATATGTCAAATAAAATTGGCCATTTGATTCACTTCTAAGTGTGCAATTCAGAGGCATACATCACATTTACAGTTTTGTGAAGTCATTACCACTATTTCCAAAGCTTTTTAATTACCACAAACAGAAACCAACAGTAATTCTTCCTTCTCCTCTCTCCCAGCCCCCGGAAACCTCTAATCTACTTTCTCTCTCTGTGAATTTACCTGTTCTAGATATTTGATGCAAGTACACTCATGCACTAATTGTCCGGTTTGCCTGACTTATTTCATTTAAAATAACGCCTTCAAAGTTTGTTTCTTCTGTGGCATGCATCAGAATTTCTTTCTGTTTTTATGGCTGAATAGTATTTTACGGTATGCATATCTCACATTTTTGTTCATCTGTTCATCTGTTGTTGAACACGGGTTTTTTCCACCTTTTTGCTCTTGTGAATAATGCCACAATGAGGAGTGTCATACAGATATGTGAGCCTGTGGTTCACTTTTTTGAGGTATGTATCTTGGAGAGGAATTGCTGGGTCATATAGTAATTCTATCTATAGAGTTGAGGAGCTGATAAACTGTTTTCTTCAGTGACGGCACCATTGACATTACTACCAACCTGTATACAGATTTCTAATTTCTCCCCTAATTGCCTCCACTTGTTATTTTATCTTCTTTAATTGAATTTGATTTTTTTTCTTTTTTTTTAATTTTTAATTTTTTTATAAACATATATTTTTATCCCCAGGGGTACAGGTCTGTGAATCGCCAGGTTTACATACTTCACAGCACTCACCAAAGACATACGCTCCCAATGTGCATAACCCCACCCCTCTTCTCCTAACCCCCATCCTCCCAGAAACCCTCAGTTTGTTTTGTGAGATTAAGAGTCACTTATGGTTTGTCTCCCTCCCAATCCCATCTTGTTTCATTGATTCTTCTCCTACCCCCTTAAGCCCCCATGTTGCATCACCACTTCCTCATATCAGGGAGATCATATGATAGTTGTCTTTCTCTGCTTGACTTATTTTGCTAAGCATGATACGCTCTAGTTCCATTCACGTTGTTGCAAATGGAAAGATTTCATTTCTTTTGATGGCTGCATAGTATTCCATTGTGTATATATACCACATCTTTATCCATTCATCTGTTGATGGACATCTAGGTTCTTTCCATAGTTTGGCTATTGTAGACATTGCTGCTATAAACATTCGGGTGCACGTGCCCCTTCGGATCGCTATGTTTGTATCTTTAGGGTAAATACCCAGTAGTGCAATTGCTGGGTCATAGGGCAGTTCTATTTTCAACATTTTGAGGAACCTCCATGCTGTTTTCCAGAGTGGTTGCACCAGCTTGCATTCCCACCAACAGTGTAGGAGGGTTCCCCTTCCTCCGCATCCTCGCCAGCATCTGTCATTTCCTGACTTGTTGATTTTAGCCATTCTGACTGGTGTGAGGTGTTATCTCATTATGGTTTTGATTTGTATTTCCCTGATGACGAGTGATATGGAGCACTTTTTTATGTATCTGTTGGCCATCTGGATGTCTTCTTTGCAGAAATGTCTGTTCATGTCCTCTGCCCATTTCTTGATTGGATTATTTGTTCTTTGGGTGTTGAGTTTGCTAAGTTCTTTATAGATTTTGGACACTAGCCCTTTATCTGATATGTCGTTTGCAAATATCTTCTCCCATTCTGTCAGTTGTCTTTTGGTTTTGTTAACTGTTTTCTTTGCTGTGCAAAAGCTTTTGATCTTGATGAAATCCCAATAGTTCATTGTTGCCCTTGCTTCCCTTGCCTTTGGCGATGTTCCTAGGAAGATGTTGCTGTGGCTCAGGTGGAAGAGGTTGCTGCCTGTGTTCTCCTCAAGGATTTTGATAGATTCCTTTCTCACATTGAGGTCCTTCATCCATTTTGAGTCTATTTTCATGTGTGGTGTAAGGAAATGGTCCAATTTCATTTTTCTGCATGTGGCTGTCCAATTTTCCCAGCACCATTTATTGAAGAGGCTGTCTTTTTTCCATTGGACATTCTTTCCTGCTTTGTCGAAGATTAGTTGACCATAGAGTTGAGAGTCTATTTCTGGGCTCTCTATTCTGTTCCATTGATCTATGTGTCTGTTTTTGTGCCAGTACCATGCTGTCTTGATGACGACAGCTTTGTAATAGAGCTTGAAGTCCGGAATTGTGATGCCACCAACGCTGGCTTTCTTTTTCAATATCCCTTTGGCTATTCGAGGTCTTTTATGGTTCCATATAAATTTTAGCATTATTTGTTCCATTTCTTTGAAAAAGATGGATGGTACTTTGATAGGAATTGCATTAAATGTGTAGATTGCTTTAGGTAGCATAGACATTTTCACAATATTTATTCTTCCAATCCAGGAGCATGGAACATTTTTCCATTTCTTTGTGTCTTCCTCAATTTCTTTCATGAGTACTTTATAGTTTTCTGAGTATAGATTCTGTGTCTCTTTGGTTAGGTTTATGCCTAGGTGTCTTATGGTTTGGGGTGCAATTGTAAATGGGATTGACCCCTTAATTTCTCTTTCTTCTGTCTTGTTGTTGGTGTAGAGAAATGCAACTGATTTCTGTGCATTGATTTTATATCCTGATACTTTACTGAATTCCTGTACAAGTTCTAGCAGTTTTGGAGTGGAGCCTTTCGGTTTTTCACATATAGTATCATATCATCTGCTAAGAGTGATAGTTTGACTTCTTCTTGGCTGATTTGGATGCCTTTTTGCTGTATGATTGCTGAGGCTAGGACTTCTAGTACTGTGTTGAATAGCAGTGGTGATAATGGACATCCCTGCCGTGTTCCTGACCTTAGCAGAAAAGCTTTCAGTTTTTCTCCATTGAGAATGATATTTGCGGTGGGTTTTTCATAGATGGCTTTGATAATGTTGAGGTATGTGCCCTCTATCCCTACCCTTTGAAGAGTTTTGATCAGGAAGAGATGCTCTACTTTGTCAAATGTTTTTTCAGCATCTCTTGAGAGTATCATATGGTTCTTGTTGTTTCTTTTATTGATGTGTTGTATCACATTGATTGACTTGCGGATATTGAACCAACCTTACAGCCCTGGAATAAATCCCACTAAGTCATGGTGAATAATCCTTTTAATGTACTGTTGAATCCTATTGGCTAGTATTTTGGTGAGAATTTTCGCATCTGTGTTCATCAAGGATATTGGTCTATAGCCTTCTTTTTTGATGGGATCCTTGTCTGGTTTTGGGATCAAGGTGATGCTGGCCTCATAAAATGAGCTTGGAAGTTTTCCTTCCATTTCTATTTTTTGGAACAGTTTCAGGAGAATAGGAATTAGTTCTTCTTTAAATGTTTGGTAGAATTCCCCTGGGAAGCTGTCTGGCCCGGGGCTTTTGTTTGTTTGGAGATTTTTTTTTCCCCTCTTTTTAAATTACTTATTTATTTTTTCAGTGTTCCAGAATTCATTGTTTATGCACCCCACTCAGTGCTCCATGCAATATGTGCCCTCCATAATACCCACCACCAGGCTCACTCAACTTCCCACCCTCCTCCCCTCCAAAACCTTCAGTTTGTTTCTCAGAGTCCACAGTGTCTCATGTTTTGTCTCCCCCTCCAATTTCTTTTATTCTTCAAATTGAACATTAATATTAGTTTACAAAGTTCTTTCCACCACTTTCCACCCACCACCAAATTCTGTTGAGATTTGGATCAGAATTAATTTTAACAAACACAATCGTTGGTTAAAACATGCAAGTTTTCAATATTCTTTCTTCAGATCAAGGGAATTATCATTTCTTAAACTTCAACAATCCTGTTATTTCCATTAGTTTAATGATTATCTTTTGAATCTCCTGTTACATTATACTGGCTCTCCTAAGGCACTCCTTTGAGCCTCATCATCTTGTTCATCATATTCATCTCTGAATTGTTAGGAAAGATCTCAGCAGAGCTCTCCAATTTGATGCTTCGTTTTTTGAAACATCCAATTTGTTGTTCACTGCCTGAACCACTTTTAAAATTCTGGGAATTAAGAACTCATTGTGGTTGTTCCCTCAGATGAAGAAAGGGTTAATGACTTCTGAATGTTAGGTGAATCATTCACTTTTCTGCAGCTGCTCCTGCTTGGGTATAACAAACCACTTAGGAAAATTTTCCGAAACATGAAAAAAATGTTCATCATCACTAGCCCTCAGGGAGATTCAAATTAAGACCACATTGAGATATCACCTTACACCAGTTAGAATGGCCAAAATTAACAAAACAGGAAACAACATGTGTTGGAGAGGATGTGGAGAAAGGGGAACCCTCTTACTCTGTTGGTGGGAATGCAAGTTGGTGCAGCCTCTTTGGAGAACAGTGTGGAGATTCCTCAAGAAATTAAAAATAGAACTTCCCTATGACCCTGCCGTTGCACTCCTGGGTATTTACTCCAAAGATACAGATGTGGTGAAAAGAAGGGCCATCTGTACCCCAATGTTTATAGCAGCAATGGCCATGGTCGCCAAACTATGGAAAGAACCAAGATGCCCTTCAACGGATGAATGGATAAGGAAGATGTGATCCATATACACTATGGAGTATTATGCCTCCATCAGAAAGGACGAATACCCAACTTTTGTAGCAACATGGACGGGACTGGAAGAGATTATGCTGAGTGAAATAAGTTAAGCAGAGAGAGTCAACTATCATATGGTTTCACTTATTTGTAGAGCAAAACAAATATCATGGAGGACAAGGGGTGTTTGGAGATTTTTAATGACTGTTTCAATCTCCTTACTGGTTATGGGTCTGTTCAGGCATTCTATTTCTTCCTGGTTCAGTTGTGGTAGTTTATATGTTTCTAGGAATGCATCCATTTCTTCCAGATTGTCAAATTTGTAGGCGTAGAGTTGCTCATAGTATGTTCTTATAATTGTTTGTATTTCTTTGGTGTTAGTTGTGATCTCTCCTCTTTCATTCATGATTTTAATTATTTGGGTCCTTTCTCGTTTCTTTTTTATAAGTCTGGCCAGGGGGTTATCAATTTTATTAATTCTTTCAAAGAACCAGCTCCTAGTTTCATTGATTTGTTCTATTGTTTTTTTTGGTTTCTATTTCATTGATTTCTGCTCTGATCTTTATGATTTCTCTTCTCCTGCTGGGTTTAGGGTTTCTTTCTTGTTCTTTCTCCAGCTCCTTTAGGTGTGGGGTTAGGTTGTGTACCTGAGACCTTTATTGTTTCTTGAGAAAGGCTTGTACCACTATATATTTTCCTCTCAGGACTGCCTTCGTTGTGTCCCACAGATTTTGAACCGTTGTGTTTTCATTATCATTTGTTTCCATGATTTTTTTCAATTCTTCCTTAATTTCCCGGTTGACCCATTCATTCTTTAGAAGGATGCTGTTTAGTCTCCATGTATTTGGGTTCTTTCCAAACTTCCTCTTGTGGTTGAGTTCTAGCTTCAGAGCATTGTGGTCTGAAAATATGCAGGGAATGATCCCAATCTTTCGATACTGGTTGAGTCCTGATTTAGGACTGAGGATGTGATCTATTCTGGAGAATGTTCCACGTGAACTTGAGAAGAATGTGTATTCTTTTGCTTTGGGATGAAATGTTCTGAATATATCTGTGATGTCCATCTGGGCCAGTGTGTCAATTAAGGCCTTTATTTCCTTGTTGATCTTTTGCTTCGATGATCTGTCCATTTCAGTGAGGGAAGTGTTAAAGTCCCCTACTATTATTGTATTATTGTTGATGTGTTTCTTTGATTTTGTTATTAATTGGTTTAGATAGTTGGCTGCTCCCACATTGGGGGCATAGATATTTAAAATTGTTAGATCTTCTTGTTGGACAGACCCTTTGAGTATGATATAGTGTCCTTCCTCATCTCTTATTATAGTCTTTTGCTTAAAATCTAATTGATCTGATATAAGGATTGCCACTCCTGCTTTCTTCTGATGTCCATTCGCATGGTAAATTCTTTTCCACCCCCTCACTTTAAATCTGGAGGTGTCTTTGGGCTTAAATTAGTTTCTTGTAGGCAACATATAGATGGGTTTTGTTTTTTTATCCATTCTGATACCCTGTGTCTTTTGATTGGGGCATTTAGCCCATTAACATTCAGGGTAACTATTGAGAGATATGAATTTAGTGCCATTGTATTGCCTATAAGGTGACTGTTACTGTATATTGTCTCTGTTCCTTTCTGATCTACCACTTGTAGGCTCTCTCTTTGCTTAGAGGACCCCGTTCAATATTTCCTGTAGAGCTGGTTTGGTGTTTGCAAGTTCTTTCGGTTTTTGTCCTGGAAGCTTTTAATCTCTCCTTCTGTTTTCAATGATAGCCTAGCTGGATATAGTATTCTTGACTGCATGTTTTTCTCGTTTAGTGCTCTGAATATATCATGCCAGCTCTTTCTGGCCTGCCAGGTCTGTGTGGATAAGTCTGCTGCCAATCTAATATTTGACCATTTTATGTTACAGACTTCTTTTCCCGGGCTGCTTTCAGGATTTTCTCTTTGTCACTAAGACTTGTAAATTTTACTATTAGGTGACGGGGTGTGGATCTATTCTTATTGATTTTGAGGGGCGTTCTCTGCACCTCCTGAATTTTGATGCTTGTTCCCTTTGTCATATTGGGGAAATTCTCCCCAATAATTTTCTCCGGTATACCTTCTGCTCCCCTCTCTCTTTCTTCTTCTTCTGGAATCCAATTATTCTAATGTTGCTTTGTCTTATGGTGTCACTTATCTCTCGAATTCTCCCCTCATGGTCCAATAGCTGTTTGTCCCTCTTTTGCTCAGCTTCTTTATTCTCTGTCATTTGGTCTTCTATATCACTAATTCTTTCTTCTGCTTCACTTAATCTAGCTGTGAGAGCCTCCATTTTTGATTGCACCTCATTAATAGCTTTTTAAATTTCACTTGGTTAGATTTTAGTTCTTTTATTTCTCCAGAAAGGGCTTTTATATCTCCCAGGAGGGTTTCTCTAATATCTTCCATGCCTTTTTCGAGCCCGGCTAGAACCTTGAGAACTGTCATTCTGAACTCTAACTCCAGAGCCTTAGACCACTTGGCCACGCTACCAGAACTCTAGATCTGATATATTACCAATGTCTGTATTGATTTGGTTCCCTAGCCTTCGGTACTGCCTTGTGTTCTTTTTTTGTGGTGAATTTTTCTGCCTTGTCATTTTGTCCAGATAAGAGTATATGAAAGAGCAAGTAAAATACTAAAAGGGTGGCAACAATCCCACGAAAATATACTTTAACCAAATCAGAAGAGATTCCCAAATCGTGAGGGGGGAGAAAGGGGGTAAAAATAGGTTCAGAAAGAAAGAAAGAAAGAAAAAAAGAATTTAAAAAAGAAAACAAATAAAGAAAAGTATAAAAAAGAAAAAAATATATATATATTTTAGATAAACTAGTTAAAAAACATTAAAAAAGAAAAGGGTAAAAGTTAAAAAAATTTTAGCAGAAGAAGAGAAAAATAATGAAAAAAAAATTAAATTAACTGCAAGTCTAAAGAATCATGGGGAGAAAGCCATGAGTTCCATGCTTTGCTCTCTCCTCCTCTGGAATTATGCTGCTCTCCTTGGTATTGAAACTGCACTCCTTGGTAGGTGAACTTGGTCTTGGCTGGATTTCTTGTTGATCTTCTGGGGGAGGGGCCTGTTGTATTGATTCTCAAGTGTCTTTGCCCCAGGCGGAATTGCACTGACCTTACCAGGGGCCAGGCTGAGTAATTCACTTGGGTTTGCTTTCAGGAGCTTTTGTTCCCTGAGGGCTTTCCATAGAGTTATGGTGGATGGGAATAAAATGGTGGCCTCCTGGTCTCCGGCCTAGAGGAGCCAAGAGCCCAGGGCCCCACTCCTTGTGTGCCCTCAGAGAACAGCATCCAGCAACTCCAGTCTGCCTGACCTCCAACCACACTCTGAGCTCATCAAGCCTGCGGCCGGTTCAAGGTAACCCCGAGCTGGGAGCTCACTGTGGGCTCTGTCTCTGTAGCCGGCTTCCCCATTCTAATACCTGTAAGCTCTATGACACTCAGACACCCCCGATCCTTTTGTGACCCTGCAGGACCTGAGGCCACGCTGACCTTGCGTGGGCTTCACCCCGGTTTAGCCTCTGGAGCGATGTGGCTCAGCGGAACAGACTTTTAAAAGTCCTGATTTTGTGCTCCACTGTTCCGCCGCTTGCCGGGATCCGGCCCCTCCCCCTGGGGTCTATCTTCCCGTCGCTTTGGATTCACTTCTCCGCCAGTCCTACCTTTCAGAAAGTGTTTATTTTTCTGTTTCTAGAATTGCTGTTCTTCTTCTGTTCGATCTGCCGATGGATTTGTAGGTGTTTGCAATCTTTAGATAAGCTATCTAGCTGATCTCCTGCTAGCTGAAGTAGTCTCAGCCTGCTACTTCTCCGCCATCTTGACACCTCCTGAATTTGATTTTTTTTTTGTAGCCATTATAGTATGTATGAAATAGTATCTCCCATGGATGGAACTAGAGGGCATCATGCTTAGCGAAATAAGTCAAGCAGAGAAAGACAACTATCATAGGATCTCCCTGATATGCGGAAGTGGAGATGCAACATGGAGGGTTAAGGGTGTAGGAGAAGAATAAATGAAACAAGATGGGATTGGGAGGGAGACAAACCATAAGTGACTCTTAATCTCACAAAACAAACTGAGGGTTGCTGGGGGGAGGGGGATTGGGAGAAGGGGGGTGGGGTTATGGACATTGGGGAGGGTATGTGCTATGGTGAGTGCTGTGAAGTGTGTAAACTTGGCGATTCACATACCTGTACACCTGGGGATAAAAATATATTATATTTTTATAAAAAATTAAAAATTAAAAAAAAAGAAATAGTATCTCATTGTGGTTTTTGGATTGCATTTCTCTAATGACTAATAATGTTGAGCACCTTTTCATGTGCTTTTTTCCCACTCATATATCTTCTTTGGAGAAATGACTGTTCAAGTTATTTGATTAATTTTAATTGGGTTATATATTATTTTGTTGCAAATACCATTGTGAATGGAATTGCTTTTTAAAATTTTATTTCCAGATTGTTCTTTACTGATGTATAGAAATACATCAGATTTTTGTGTGTTGATGTTTTACTCTGCAACTTTGCTGGGTTTGTTTCTGAGACCTAGCAACTTTCTTGTAAATTTTTCAGAGGATTTTCTGTATATAAGATATGTCAGCTGCAAATACATGTAATGTGACTTCTTCCTGTCCAATGGGAATGTCTTTTATTTATTTTCCTTGACTAACTTCTTTGCCTAGAACACCTAGTATAATGCTGATCACCAGTAGTTAAACTGGGCATCCTGATTTTAGTGGGAGATTATAGAGGAAAAAAAAAAGAATAACATATTAAAGAAAGTAACAGATTTTTTCTCTTGAAACAAACGATTAAATATTTAATAATTCCTTATTTTTTAAAGAAAACCAAAAAATGCTGATTTTTACATCATACAGGTACAGGCATCATTTAATAAAATATTGGAAATTTTATAAACATTGAAACAGGTATTTGGAACCAGGTTTACTCAATATATAATTTTTAAACTCTGTGAATATCAGAGTTTGTAAAATTTCCCTATTTTGTTTTATATCTTATAAGATCTCATGTATCTCAGTGGAAAGATTACAATTAGTATCCTTACCAGGTCAGTATTTTTACTTCTTGAGTGATCTTTAACAGATATTTGAAATTTCATTGCTTTATCACCGTGTTTACAGTCATATGCAAAATTACCTTAACTTCATCTAAGGATTAAAATAACTTTGAAGTTTTATCTAAGTCCCTATGGAGCATATTAAATTAGCATACAATGCAACTGAATTAACAAAGATTTTCTTTCAGAAACAGATAAATTGGTGATTCAATAAGGATGTTTTGGAAATTCAGTTGTTCCAAACAATAGAAAGCATAGCTGAGAGTGCTTTTGATTCTTTGAAAGAATAAAAGAAATAGTTCACTAACTTTTAAACTGAAAAAATAAATAGGGAAAAAAGAAAGCTTTAGAGGGTTTAGACAATCATAATTCAAGGATCTCAATCCCTAAACTTGATGAGACATAAAAAGAAAAGAAAAGGAGGGGTGCCTGGGTGGTTCAGTGGGTTAAAGCCTCTGCCTTCAGCTCAGGTCATGATCTCAGTGTCCTGGGATCGAGCCCCGCATCAGGCTCTCTTCTCAGCAGGGAGCCTGCTTCCCCCTCTCTCTCTGCCTGCCTCTCTGCCTACTTGTGATCTGTCTGTCAAATAAATAAAATCTCAAAGAAAAGAAAAAAAAAAAGAAAGGAAAGAAAAAAGACATCATGCTCCCACGTAGCTCAACAAATGTGATAAAATTAGAAAAAAAATTTTTTTTAAAGTATGAGCCTTGGAAATTAGTTTGTGGTATCAGTAGATAAATTAAAATGTGAAAGCTGGTTTCTTTTTATTTAAACTTGTAGACATTTCCAAAATATTACAAAAACCAGTACTTTAGTGAAATGGAAGTGTAATTATATCCACAAAAAGTTTGTGTTTGAAAATATTTCTGCAAAGAACATAAGTTCTTTGTCACAGATATATGTTATATTCTAGTATTAGGGTATATGTATTATATATCAAAATTTACATGTCTTAAAAATAAAAAAGGTCCAGTTGTGGCTTAATTTTTAAAATTAACTTTACATAAGATTTCAAAGTTGCCTATTTTATACTTTAACAAAACAATGTAAACCATTAGTACACTGATATAATAAGAGCAAAAATAATCTTGTTCATAAATCAGTTGCAGAGGAAAAACATTCAAACAAATCTCCATGTCATTTATCAATACTACATTTTCTTAAAAAGATTTTTAGCTAGACATGTAGATACTTCATAAAATTAATACTGATCTATCTTTTCTTAGCACCCAAACTGTCTTTATGCAGCCATGCAGTGAGGCTTTATATCGAACGTGTATGTTAATTGAGCAAATTTCCATTAGCTGACTTGATTTAACCAATGTCTGCATATTAACAAATTACTTTAAACTTAACCTTTCAAATTGCTCCACTTGAATATATTACAGATTATTAACTATACTTTGCCATGATAGTTTCAATAATTTTACAAATAATTCTGTATTGTTTTAGTCATCTATTTCTTTAATTACCTACTTAATTGAAAATACCTCAGTGTACAGCTTTACTAGAAACTTAAGTATCTGACCCTCACAGAGAAAAGCTGCCCAGGGACTCTTGTACCTTTCATCCCCAATAGTACATACAAGATCCGTATAATAGAGAAATTCACAAGAGAATAATTTAGCATAATTCATATTATTACTGTGGCAAAGCAATCCCTTATTAATGCTTAGAGAATGTCAAAAGAAAGTGGAGTTCTTTCATTTACATTTTATTTTTTAACAGTCCTACATAAATAAGAGAACTTTTGTTTGATCCCAGAAAGAATGTAATAAGTTTGGATATACACTCAGCCAAACCTTTTAGATTCAGATAAATTTGTTGTATTCTCAAAAGATTACCAATAAAGAGTTAATTCATTAGAAAATTCACTTAAATCTTAACTGATATTTTGGGTGTGTGTGTGTGTGTGTGTGTGAGAGAGAGAGAGAAAGAGAGAGAGATTTTATGAATAAAGATTATCCTTGCTAATTAAAGATATTGTTTAATGTAAGAATTTCAAAAATTGACCATTAAAAATAATACTAGCAATTATAATAAATATACTGATGGTGAGTTCGTGATCAAAATAACATTTAAGGTCTAGGCACTATGCTACATGATTTGCAAAATTTTTGATATAATCAAAAACCTTATAGTGTGTCCAGTAATAACATATTTTGCATATAATGATGCATACTTCAGGTGAAGTATACTTTTTTAAGGTTACAAAGCTATGTGATGTTGGAGCAAATATTCAAATATCAGTCTGATCCCAGAAATTATGTAATAAAAGTAACAAAGTACTTTTATGTAATTTTAAAGAAGTATATTTTTAAAAATGCAGGCCATAATCTATTAATAGTTCATAAAATCAATTAGGATTCATCACCAGTATTTATTTTAAAAATAGAGTAAATTATAAATATCAGAACATATCCTAATAACAAAGATATAATTGCCTTATGTACTTATTTTCTGTTATATTCAGTCAATGAGGTAAACACTCTATCAGAGATAAAAATATTTACAAAGTTGAATCTATTAACTGTATCAAACAATATATACACCATTAAAAAAATTAGTCTGCAGAGGACAAAAGGTCAGTTTTTGATGTGCTGGTAAGTGAGAGTTCATGAAGGTTGTGCTAATTAAGTATTAAAACTGGTACCCTAGAGAGAAAAGAATAAGTCCATTGATCTGTATATAGTTGAATAAAATGAGTTCCATTGTTCATTGATCAGGAAAGCTCTTCATATTAAGTAAGAGTTTGTAGTCTCACAGGCATGCTCAATAGGCATGTCCTTTACAAGCCCCCACTGATTAATTCTGTGGCAGAAAAAATAAAACACAGTAGTCAGTTTTGATATTTCCTAGGCAAATAGTTCTGTGAGCTGTTTGTTCAAAGTAAGCAAAATTTTGCTTGCTGAACTTTCCTTAATTTCTCTTCGCTGAGATAATAGAATGATGACACAAATGACTTGAATGGTTGGATTTTTTGGTTGACACTTCTCAGTTTTAGATTTTTTTTAAGATTTTATTTATTTGATAGACAGAGATCACAAGTAGGCAGAGAGGCAGGCAGAGAGAGAGAGGAAGCAGGCTTCCCACTGAGCCACCCAGGTGCCCTCAGTTTTAGATTTTTAATGCATGATGTTGTGTTATTGAGTCATTGCAGTCTCCGTCCATACACAGACATCTGATGTACAGACTTACAAGATAAGGACTTGATTGTAACATGTAAGATCTTAGTAACAATACACTTGACAGCAACAACAATTACTAATGTATTTTCATTTAGGGATTGTTATACAACAAGATCCTGCTTGAGTCTTTGATGCTCATGGCACTTCTTCCAGAAGACTTAATTGCTTGAAGCTTGTTGCAGGGACCATCAGCCAAGAGCAAGGAGAAAAAACAAATAAAAATATAACATGCAAAACAGAAACTGCCTATGGTTGTTAAAACCCAAAGGGTCTAGTGAACTTGTTGTAGTAGTAACTTGTAACAGAGTATAAGAAAGTAGAATTATCTATAAGATACAAATCAAGTTATAGGGATTTGCTCAATAATCATCTTAGAGTAACAACTGACAATGGAGGCATTGACAAACATTTAGTGTCTTTAATTAATTTATGCCAAGGGTTATTATTTCTTATAACCACTAAGGATATCTGAAGTTAGAAAACAAATTTGTCCTAAGATAAATTAACCTATATACATATAGTGGATCAGTATTTTATAGGAATATGAGTATAGTTTTCTCCACATGGAAACATGCCTTCCCTGAAACATATTATATGACTATCAAGTTACCTTTATATAATGAAGTTAGAAAGTCAGTGTTGTCTTGATTGATTCATTAATTGAAGTTACCATGCAAAAGTTAAAATAATATTATAGAAATAACCATTATAATAATTAAGAATTTTAGAATTTCTTGCAGTGAAGTGTCCTTTCAGTTATACTTAAATGATCTTATAAGCATAGAAAGAAGTATATATGAAGAACATACTATATATACAAGTTCATAGTTTTCTTTTAGTTATCAGTCCATGAATTTTTGTCATAATATTGTCTATAAATATTTGAATATATATATGTAGTCTATACAGAAAGTCTGTATACTGACTGTACACACACACACACACACACACACACACAGAGCCATCCTTCATAATTTCAGAATAAAGTTTTTGAAATCTTCCCTTTTCAATCTTAAGTAAAATTAACTTATTAAAGTAATATACACAAATTACATAAATTCTACCATTTTGATTTAAGCTTTATATACAACCAATATGGCCATGTAATATTTATGGATATTATCAAAATACAATTGGAAATGTAAGTCTATATTATATAAATAAATATATAATATGAAAAATAAGTAAAAATTTTTGTAGTGTATTTGTTCCCATTCTTTGAGACATTTTGATGATCTTTTAAATTTTCTTCAGTAATAAACACTTCTTTAAAACCTCTCAAGATTTAAAAATAAGTTAGAGGTTTTCGAAACTGAAGTTACCCTTAAAGATTAATAGTATCATACAGTATTTTGTCATTAATTATTATGTTTCAGTTTAGTTGAGCATCTACGCTTACATTTTAAAACCTTAACATTTATTAAAGCAACATTTTCTTTCAGAATGAAAAATTTAAGATGTTAATTTTATTTATGTTTCATATGAGACAATAAGCCAAAGATCTCATAAACTAGAATATTAAGCTGATATTTTTATACTATGATAAAATCATGGAGAAGTCAGAACATTAATTTTTTTTAAAACTCACCTTGATTAGATACAGTTTATAGAAATGTTCATACCTTTTTACATGTATACAACAATGTATAATCAAACTGAATATGTTGCATCTTTTATTGTCTCTTAGCCAAGAGTTAAGTAACCAAGGCATTTACCTTAACTGAAGCTGAATTTTTTGTTTTGTTTTAGATTTTTCCCATACTTCCAGACAGTTTTTCTTAGAACCAGTCAAACACTTTAAAATTAGTACTTAATTTTTAAAAGTTCTTTGGAAATGTTTATCTTCTATTTTTAAATTGTATGAGTATTGAGAACATTCTATAAACTTACAGAAGTTTCTATAAACATAATTAGCATCAGAGCTACAGTGAAATTAAAGTGATCATATATAAACAGTTCCGTTAATTTTTTTTCTACTTGGTTTGATTTAGACTTGGACTAGATATTTCTAGAGTATGCCTATATAGTGACAGACTTAAAAACCAGTTAAAAAGGTGGACTATCATAGAATTGTAAAGAAAGGATGGAAAGGGTCATAGTGGTGCTAACTGTTTCAACATTCCATTCACCACACACCCAACGAAGACATGATTCCTTTGTTGGCCAAACAAGAAACCCAAGAATGCTCTAGGAAACAAGTACAGAAAAAGGAAGACACAGTAAGACTGAAAGCTCAGTGGCAGCTGACTGAGGATCAAAATTATAAAATAAGTCACGAGCTATATTAACCCAGAGCTAGAAAATGTCAAACAATCTCAGTAGATGAGATCAAAGTAAGGGAGGGCTCATGAAGGACTCAGATCTCAGTCAGTCCCCACAGCAATTCTCACCCACAGTCCAAGTTCCCTGCAGCTCCAAACTGACCTCCAGAAGGCACATGGAAGCATTTCTTTCCATTCAGAAGTCTGGCAACACTGGCCTCAGTAAGTGAAAGCAACAAGACAATTTTGGTGAGACTCCTAGAATGTCCAAGAATAAAACAAAGACCAGAGAGAAAGTACTATGACTACCAGTACTGTTACTGAGACTACTATGACCACCACTACCACTACAACTGTTACTACTACCAATAATAATAATTACAAAGCTGAGTATGTTAACTTGCCAAGCAAGGGAACACACACCAGTTAAAAATTTTACTAAGTTGCTGAGGTGGATAATCAGGGTCTTTTAAGTAATTTAAAAGAAAGAAAGAAAGAAAAGAAAAGAAAGGAGGAGTTCATGGTGGTTGTGTTAATTAAGTGCTGAAACTAGCACATTGAACAAAATGAAATGAGTTCATATGTCTGCACTGTCTATTAGCCAGGAAAGTATCCTTAGTTTGGTCTAATAAGTGGATGTTCATTTAGGTCACTCAAATCCATGGCATTTCATCAGATTCATCTCTTTAGAGTCAGTTATAATGAAACTCAAAATTCAGTTTTGTTGTATTTTAGGGGAGTGTTCATATATATATATATATATATATATATATATACATATATGACTTTTTTAATATGCAACTCTGTCAAAAAGCTTGAGCACCGCTGGTTTAGATATTGGCAAAATGATTTATTTGTCATATACATACTGACTCTTCTCTAGACCTGGATGCCCAGAAAGTTCAGTTTTAAAATCCCAATTTGTTTAAGGATTAAAAGAAGAAAAACTACTGAGCGTTTTTGTGAAGAGTTATTTGCTAAAATTAGGTTAGTGTAAATGCTGTGTTTTCTTTCCCTTGCTGATCTGTTTGTATTAAAGAAGAGAGATATAAGAAAATGAGCTTCTCATAAATTATTTCACTAGCAAAATAGAGGAGAATGGCCAGATAAAGGCTATCGCTGTTGCCCATTGTTAAAAGGAGCTTAACTAATCTTGGGATAAAAAAGTTGTCCCAGGTGCTTATCATCAAATTCAATTACAAATGCAAAGCCAAGAAGAAGTTTATAACTGCAAAGCAAAAATCAGGTTTACATCATTTTAAGGCATCTGGGTTGCTTTTGTCGTGGGTCTATACCTAAGCTTGATGAGGCAGGAGTAAAATGGAAATCATGTATTCATAGGCAAGGGCACATACATTAAAAATAATGAAATTGGTCTGCATGGAATAGCTTAGCTAGCAGATTGTCACAGCATGCTCCCTCATTAGGATATTTCCTTGAAGCTTTAGATTGTTAGCATAAGCAAGGCAGAAAATATCCAGGTGATAGTGGCTAGACATAGGTATTCATCTTCAAACTAAACTGTTCTTTGAAGAATGATGTGGTCCACAGAAATTCTAATACTTACACATACTCTAAACATCAGTCCCAATAAATATTACCACAAACTTTAAATGAGCACAGTTTGTTCCAGCTTACTTACACTGAGCCTTTGAGACTACTTGTTTTCCTTTACATGCCGATATTTGAATAAGCAATATCTAAAGTACTTTTTAACTCTGAAAATTATTTTTGCTATACTTTGATCTAATGTCTGACTTTGCAGTCAAGAGATATATCAATAGCATACGTGTCACAGATCTCGATGTCATAGTTGACCATAGATCTCAAAATGCCTTAAAGTCATGAGTATCTCAGTATCTTTGTTTTTGAAATACTTCAATAGAATTCAAATTATTCTGATAATTTTACTTTGAGAAATACTATTTTCTAGTATTAGCACTATGTCATAATTACATCTAGAAGAACTTTTAACCCCCTCATTGATTTTAGAGAGTTTGATTTTAATTGTTTTATGCATCCATTCATTTAGAAATTATTAACATTTTGATGTAGTAAGATCACATGTTGAATAATAGTATCATAGACCTCTATTAATATAAGTGCTTTGTTCCTTTTGAAAAATTTTAGAATATATATGCTGGGAATCTGGCATACACTTGCCACATTCTCTTGTCTGGCTATTGTTGATTTTTAAATTATATTTTATAATTAAGTATTGGTTATTTTTTAAAAAATATTTTATTTATTTATTTGACAGACAGAGATCACAAGCAGGCAGAGAGGCAGGCAGAGAAAGGGAAGCAGGCTCCCTGCTGAGCAGAGAGCTGGATGTGGGGCTCGATCCCAGGACCCTGGGATCATGACCCGAGCTGAAGGCAGAGGCTTTAACCCACTGAACCACCCAGGCGTCCCAAGTATTGGTTATTTATACAACTTATTGATATCCTATATATTTATGTATAACCACTCACCTTCAAGAACTCTTGTTGTGATTACTTGTTTCTGTTTAATATTCATTTTTCATTCCTTTTACATTGGTTAAACCTCTTTATTTTTTCAAGGCCTATTCTAGAACAAAAATGACATCCTTATGTTTCCCGATATTTGATAGGATGGCTGTCACAATTAAACTCTTAGTGTCTACTGTCCAAAGGAAGTATTATAAAATACATTTTTTTCTTAATAAGAACTTACATTGAATTTTATTAAAGTCAATATTCTGATGAAACTGTTTATGCCTTGAAAAAATATATTTGATGGAGTGCATGAGGATGGAGAAACTACTTTTTCTCTTTTAGATTTGAACAAAAGACTATGGTTTGGGAATGATAGTAAAGTTACATCTTTAGATTTGATATTTCCTTTGAATCCAGAATCCTAAGCAAACTGCGTGCTCAACGTCACCTCACAGATGCCTACTAGGCATCCAACATGCCAGTTGGATCTCCTGATCACCTCTGAAGTCTATGCCTCTTAGAGTCTTTCTCAGTTAAGTTAGTGATCACCCCATTGTTCCTATTGTTCAGGCCCACATCTTAGTGTATGTTACTTTTTCTCACATTACACTTCAATTTATCAAGAAAACTGCTGGCTCTTTTTTCTGCAGTCTGTCTAGAGTCGGACTGCTTCCATCCATCTCTACTGTCTGCACCACCCCAGAGCTGGTATTGTATCTTTCCTAGGCTACTGTAAGCACTCCCTAATTTTATTTTCAGCACATCTAACTACTGAAGTCTATTCTTAATTCAGCTGCCAGTATCTTTCAAATTATGTTACATCATGTTACCTCTCTGTTCAACACTCCAATAACTTTTTGACTCATTCAGAGTGAAATTCAAGATCATCATAATGCTATGAAATGCACCCTCACTCATTATTTACACTTCTCTAACCTTATATCCTGGTATTTACTCACTCAGTCTTGTTCTTCTCAGGACCCACTCCTTTACTCCTTCCTTAGGACTATTCTACTTAGTGTTTTGTTGTTTGTTTGTTTTTTCCTCTCTACAGTGCTCTTCCTTACAATGTGAACATGGCTCATTCCCTCATCACAGTCAGTTTTTGGTCAATAGTATCTTTTCATTGAGACCTTCCTTTACCATCCTATTTAAAATCGTAGTCATTAACCTCTTACTTCTCTTTCTTTGCTTTCTTTTCCTCTATTATGCATATAGCTAACATACTTCCATTATGCTGATTTCCTCTCTTTCAATGTGAAAATATAAGCACCATGATGCCAGAGATAATGTTATTTGTGTACTGTCTCATCCCAAGAAAGAGAAGGTTAATAAAAATTTGTTGAATGAATAAAACATTGCAAACAAAGGAATGATTAAATGATTTGGCTATTGATGACTATTAAGACCAAGTGGATCAGTATGGAGAAATAAATGGCATGGCATGGAGAATAGAGTCCAGTGTTGTCCCAGCATTGCAAAAGGAAAGTCCTCACCTGCTCTGCCCACATGTAGTGTCAGCTACAAAATAAATAAAAAGATGGAATTACCAGAAGCTAAATTCAAAATTGGGAAAAAATCTGATGTGACAAAGAAATTTTACAGTAGGATGGAATAAATTCTTTTCACTTGAAAAAATAGGTGCTAGAGACAGAAATGAAATCTGGTAAGGGAGAATAAGTAAAGTTATATTTATTGCACGCCTGGATTTTGTGATTTCAGTGTAACATATTGACTGTATACAGGGCTCATTTCTGATTTCAGAAAGTCCAAGCAATTTGCATATTTATATCATGGACATATTTGAAGGCACATGATTAAAACTAAAGAGTTTATCACATCAAGAGAATGTCTGTCTTACACACAAAAACATACAAAATTTTAACTATATATATATAAGGTGACATATAAGTTGTCTAGCTTGATCATGACAATATGTAATATATACACATATCTAAACATCAACTTTTAGATCTTTAAATGTATATAATCTTTAAATGTGAAAGATCGCTCAATAGATTTGTTAAGAAAAAGAAAGAAAGGCAGCTGCAAATGCTCATGAGAATTTTTTTTTTTTTTTTTTAAAGATTTTATTTATTTGACAGAGAGAGATCACAGGTAGGTAGAGAGGCTGGCAGAGAGAGAGAGAGAGGGAAGCAGGCTCCCTGCTGAGCAGAGAGCCCAATATGGGACTCGATCCCAGGACTCTGAGATCATGACCTGAGCCGAAGGCAGCGGCTTAACCCACTGAGCCACCCAGGTGCCCCGCTCATGAGAATTTTGACTACTTAGTGATACTGGTGTGCAGAGAAATGTCCCAGTCAGAATTTCCAATACATTTCAGGAAAATAGACTCTGATAACTTTGACTCTGAAAGTCTAGTTATTCTCAACTACTTTAATATTTGTCAAGAGAGACTGTAAAAGGAAAGGAAAAGAATGCACTGTTACAGAACATACTGATGAACCAAAAATTTTGTCTCAAGTAGACACAAAGTTACAAAAATAAGCCCCTTCTTATTATTAAAAAAGCAATGTTGATCCTTAATTTTTATACTCAGTGAATATTGTACTGGGCAAAGGTAAACAGGTGCAAGAGACTTTATTCAACGTTTTAGCAAGAGGGGAAATAGGCCAGAATTCAGATAAGGTCAACTCTACTAAAACAAGGGCTGGAAAGTTTTTTAAGAGCTGGGGTGGGGCAATCATAGACCATCTGTGTTTGATAATTGGCTTGACCCAAAGGAAAAGTAAACTTTCCCATATGTTCATGATAGGAAGTAGTTTTACAACTTGACCAAAGGCAGTCCTACCTTAGATACTGGGAGATGGGAGCATTAACTCTTACATTTCAAAAGGTTGGATCCCAGGTACTGCAGAAAAATCTTCCTGGATGGTAAAACAGGCAAGACACTGGAGGAGATTTACATCTGAAAGGGGCAGAGAAATAATTTACAATTGCATTCTAAAGTAAATGATCTAAAAAGAGGGAGTTCAGTGACCTGGAGATAGGAAGAAGCCTGTCTAAAATTCATCAAACTGAGGGGAACATTAATACAGTCTTGGTCATCCCTAAAGGCAGAGCAGCCCTGCCAGCCCAGTAAACCGGCATGTCTTTATCATTTTGTGCTTTGTAACTGACTAGAAACCATATGCTATAAATATTTTATTTTTTCACAATAGCGACATCTCAGGATGTCATCTTTCACATTTCGAATGTTATAGATGGTTTCCTTTGTTGTTGTTTCCAAATGACACAGTTTTTAGCAACTCGGTGGGATAGGAAATAACTGGACTGCAATGATGATAACCCAAAGCTGTTAACTCAAGCCTTTGTTAACAGTGGTGGGTGGCTTTGGGGAAATGAAGGATGCGGAGAAGAAAAATATATTTGACTTTCATATTTTTCCTTCACATTAATGATAGTCTTTGATAGAGGGGATTATCATCAAGAGAATTTTTTATAATTCACTTCAAATAATTGTCTGTAGTGCTTTTACATTTTATTAGATTGAACCCATTTTATATCTAGACATCTTTCTTTAGTACATGGCCAAGAATTCCACAAGGTGGCTCTGTGTGTCACTGTTGGAGATGTTAGTAATTCCAATCTGTCTGTTTTTCACTTGTGTACATCATTTATTTCTCACAGGAGAATGAAATCAAATTTTTCTAATCAAATTAGAAGACATCAATTGAAAATCACATTTATGTATCTGAAACTTAGCAAGAAGTAGGAAAAATTGTCAATTGCTGAATTAAACTGATAAGACCTAAAAATAATCACTATTTTGAAGTGTTTATTATGTATGACTCATTAGTTTATTCATTTATTCTTTATAGTAACACTAAGGATAATTTAATTATTATTGTTATTTTGATATTGGGGAAATTGAGGCACATATTGTCAAGTAATTTGCCTAATATCATACAGTGAATATTTGAAAAGTTGGTTTTTGATCCTGAGTTGTCTAAAATCAATATATAAACCGATATATAAAATCGATATATAAAAGTTCATAGCTTGTTCTGCATCTCCTAAAATAAAACTTCTAAGAAAACTACACATTGCAGGGTCACCTGGGTGGCTCAGTTGGTTAGGCATCTGCCTTCTGCTCAGGTCATGAACCCAGTCCCACATCAAGCTCTCTGCTTCTTTCTCTCCCTCTGCCTGTGCTCCGTGTGCTTGCACTCACTTGTGTGCTCTCTCTGACAAATAAATAAATAAAATCTTTAAAACAAACAAACAAAAAATCCAAAAAACTATACATTGCAAATATGATTTGGACTATGTCATTTTTCTGCCTCTAAGTCACATCTAATGTTTAACACCAAAATGGAATAGGTTTTGATAACTATTTAGTAAGTTGTTTTCCTTTTTGGTCACAACTGGTTTAAAAAAAAAAAAAGCCTAGGAAACTGCACAAATTGCATGCATTTAATCATTATCCCAAGATTTTTATCATTTAACATGTTAAGACCATATAGGATGCAATTAGTGGAAGTGTTTTTGCTTCAAGTGAAATGATGCAAAACTTCTATGGTAGTCACATGTTCATTTTAATTTTACATGTTTTCTTTTAGCTGATTTAATTTTGGGGGAACCAATATTTTACAAACAGTAAAACCATAGTTCCTATCATGGGTGGACACCCTAAATCCATATTTGTAAGTATCACTGTTTTATTTTTTTAAATAAACTCAACGTAAAAGAAAGGTAATATTAAAAGATATTTTACAGTAATATTTATATATATACTTTAATTTGAAAATCAGTAGGAAAGCTACATTTTTAATGTCTATGATTTGTAAAAAACACTTCTTCTAGTTTTATTTTTATTTGATTGAAAGCAATATATGCATCTTTAAACTATAAGTCTGCATATCATAAAATATTGTATTTGCTTTCCGAAGCAATGATTGATCTGCAGTTTCTTTCCTTAGTTGTTGTTATTATTATTATTTATTATTATTATTATTTTTTTTTTTTGGTTGGATACACATTGCTAGATACTTCATATATTGGCACATCCTGTGTGTCTACATGTATAAAGGTGGCATGTTGTACTTTTGTTTTTGTTTTGGGGGTTTTCTTTCTTTTTTTTTTTTTTTTTGGTTTTTGTTTTAATTTTAGGCTTTCCAGATTAATGGGAAAACCAAGTAGATTCGAATTTAAGGGTTGGAGTTTCCTGGTGTCTCTCTTAACACTTGCTGAGGGGATTGTTCCTATTGCAGAAATTTCACATTCAATCACAGCAAACTCTGGGGACATTTGTCATGATCTTGACAGGTTAGATAAATGGTTAGTTAAAAGCATGGGTGAAGGTCAACAAGGACAAGAGTGAGGTAGCTAAATTAAAAGCAAAATAGCAGTTATAACTCTACTCATTATGAAAAGCCTAGCTAAGTTCAAATAGAGCAGAATCACTAACCTCAGGTTATAGATTTACAAAAGTAGATTTGACTCTCCAGTAACAGGCAATTAAAATCAAAAGTCTATTTTTGTACAGGGTTATTTTCAGGACCTATTGCTATCTTCCTAACATATTTATGGTGGATTGAACAGAATTAATAAATAAAATGAATTAAAGAGGAAACAATAACCAAAGTACAGAAGAATCTTGAAAGAGTACATGATAAATGAGTACTGTGAATAAATTCAAGGTGAATGTGTTTAACCTTTTAAGTACAGAAATGTTAGTTTCTTTTTTTCTGACTTGCAAGTTTTAGCAGCAAATATAACATAACCGATCAGTATAATCTGCAGAGAGACACATTAATTCATCCATTAATTGAAAAAAAGTTGTGCCCTTATGAAGTGGTTCTTTGGGAAAATGGGAGACCAAGTCTTGATAAATATACAAATAAATAAATTTATTTTATATAGCAATTAGTATTTTTGAAGAATACTTAAATACAGAGATATTATTTGCTGAGGCTGCTGGAATGGGCAACATTGGGTATGGTTCTTGGGGAAGGTCTTTCTGAAGAGTGAGTATTACTCCTGATATTGAAATTATGAGAAAGAGCCAGATCATTGAAAAACAGGAAGATAAAAGATTCAGACAGAAAATTTATCCAGGGCAAAGACCTTAAGGCAATGATGAATTAGGGTTTAAAGTAAAGATGAAAGAGTAATGTGGAAGTTGTAGAGTATAAGTTGTCCAATAGTACAAAATTAGGTTCAGGAAAGTAGGGAAAAAAAAATCAGTTAATCAAAAGTCATAGAGGCAATGGGACATGTTTAGATTTTATTCTATTTCTGACACAATGTTCAAAAGGCACACAAATTATAAAGGCAAATTGCTCTGAAAGATCATAGTTGTTTGAAACTAAGTAGAAGGTCAGGTAAATTTTTCCTAATAAGGAATATTTGAGTTGATAATTTATGATAAGCAGTTAATAACAAAGGAAGGATCAATGTTTGTTTGTTTTCTCTAAAGGATCAGGTTGCAAAAATTCTGGGTTTTGGCTTGTTATGTCCCAATAATGGGTCCGTGATTAAAGGAGCGAGACTGATATAAAGCGAAGGTCAAGCAAAGCTTTATTTCATGACAAGCATCAAGAATTGAAACTGACCGGCCAGGGCTGCACCTCTTACAGGGAGGGCAATCCCACTCTCCTTTAGGGACTAGCTTTTAAGGGCAAAGGTCATGCGCTTGGGCCTGGCCATGCACAGGTGCCCAATGAAATTGTAACACACAGAGAAAGCTGCACAGTGATGCTAGGTGACCAATTGAATTACAGTTTACCCTATAGTAGACAATTGACCCAGCCTATCACCTTGGTTATGATTGGCACCCAAAAGGCTCCCAAAGGGTGGGCCCCATACTCCTTGGTAGTTAGGGAGACAGTATGCAACCCCCCACTGATCAGATGTCTCCACCTGGCCTGACCCATCCTTGTATCTGTGCTTTGTTACCTGAAGCTGGTTTCCGGGACTTGTTTTTAAGTAAGTCCCCTGGGGGAAGGGGAGCAGGAACAGTTTAAGGGTTAAACAACAAGGTTATTGTTTAACCTCAGTGGAAGCCTCTGGCTAAAATATAAAAATATAAAATAGGTCCTTACATGGCTAAGAGACAAAATTGAAGGTGTTATGTAGGTGCTTCCATAAGAAGGGAGATGACACATTTTCACAGATTTTTTATTGGCAAAAACCAAAGTACAATAATAACTGAGTAGACTTCTTTTATAGTATAGGTCCACTAATAACAACAATGGAATTCTTTATTGGGGAGTAACATTTTACTTAAGCGGTATTCATAGCTGACTTTACCTACTGTTAATACTCATCTATAATGATACTTTACATATTTCATCTTTGAAATATCTTTTAACACAGAGATGCTGCCAAATACTACTATCAGTCCACAAGCGTATTATTTTAATCAAGCATATGCAACACTTGGAAGGCATTTATAGTATTTTATTGGGTTTTTCTCTTGGTATTTTTGCCTTTTAGCATATCATTATACTGCAGAATAATAACTCCCAAATGAAGGTTAGGTGGAAGATCTTCAACTGTACAGTTAAATAGATTTTGAAATATGGAAATTCCCTTTACACTTAAATAAATTCAAAAAAAGCAGTACTGTATTCCCACCAACAGTGTAGGAGAGTTCCCCTTTCTCCGCATCCTCGCCAGCATCTGTCATTTCCTGACTTGTTTATTTTAGCCATTCTGACTGGTGTGAGGTGATATCTCATTGTGGTTTTGATTTGTATTTCCCTGATGCCGAGTGAACTGCCCTATGACCCAGCAATTGCGCTATTGGGTATTTGCCCTAAAGATACAAACATAGTGATCCAAAGGGGCACGTGCACCCGAATGTTTATAGCAGCAATGTCCACAATAGCCAAACTATGGAAAGAACCTAGATGTCCATCAACAGATGAATGGATCAAGAAGAAGTGGTATATATACACAATGGAATACTATGCAGCCATCAAAAGAAATGAAATCTTGCCATTTGCGACAACATGGATGGAACTAGAGCGTATCATGCTTAGCGAAATAAGTCAAGCAGAGAAAGACAACTATCATATGATCTCCCTGATATGAGGAAGTGGTGATGCAACATGGGGGCTTAAGGGGGTAGGAGAAGAATCAATGAAACAAGATGGGATTGGGAGGGAGACAAACCATAAGTGACTCTTAATCTCACAAAACAAACTGAGGGTTGCTGGGGAGAGGGGGTTTGGGAGAAGGGGGTGGGATTATGGACATTGGGGAGGGTATGTGCTTTGGTGAGTGCTGTGAAGTGTGTAAACCTGGTGATTCACAGACCTGTACCCCTGGGGATAAAAACATATGTTTATAAAAAATAAAAAAATTAAAAAAAAAAAGCGTACTGTAACTCTAGTTTGAACTCGACAGAAAATATATCTGCCACAAATTTGTATACAAATGGAAAATACGCTTCTATAACACACAACCTCAGAAGTGTGTAAACAACTTGACATTAGTTAAATAATTCAAAATTTAGTTGTTGAAATAACATTACAGCACTATGTTTTGCACATAAGCACGTTTTTGCTTTGTAATTTTCAGATGAATTCATTTAGAAATGTTATCTGCAAAAATCAGCGGCAAAAGCTAATTTTAAACCCATTTGATATAGTGGTTGGGGTTGGTTCTCATTCAGAATAATTTTGCACTCTGCTATTGACTCAAATTACTATAGTAAAACTTTATGGCTACTAAGTGCACCATTTTGTGGTAGATCAGGGTATTCATTTTTTTAAAAAAATTAACATATAATGTATTATTTGTTTTATGGGTACAGGTCTGTGAATCATTAGTCTTACACAGTTCACAACACTCACCATATTACATATCCTCCCCAGTGTCCATCACCCAGCCACCCCCTCCCTCCCCCCACCCCAGGGTATTCATCTTCTATTTCTCACAAACATTCACGGAAGTGACAATGGTTGTCCATAAGAATGAATGAAATGAAATAAGGATGTATATACCAATGTATGTGCAATGGCAAATGAATGTACTAGACCCATGTGGTATTCACAGATAATCCCCTAAAATGTATTTTCTCCTTCCCTAGGGAAAAAATCACACAGCTGACTGGTATGTAACATTTTGAATTTCTGTTTTGGAAGACAGATGTAATGTGGAAGTGGAATAGCCTTTCTAAGACTATGAGGCTACAAACTGAAGGCAAATGATGGCTGAAAACATTCTTATAAAGAGTCTCAGATTCTTGTAGCAAAAGGACTACTCTGAATATCTTGGTCTATTTTAACCTCAGGGGAAAAGTGTCTAATTTACTTAAACTATATTTCATTCAGCTTTACTTCTAATCACAGCTCTTTCATCATGAGGAAGCTAGGACAGACCTAGCTGAAAAATGCACATAGTTGGATTTATTTTCTTGCCTCATATTTCTGCCAACATCACTGTATTTTTTTTTGTCACAAAATACAGCTTCTGATCAATTAACTCTGTTTATAATGAAAGAATCAAAGCTATGGAATCATTTACAAGAGGAAAGACTCTAAGGTTTAGTGATCTATATTATTCTGAAGCAGCTGGACCTATAGGAAAGAAAAATTGTCTGTTGGAGACCCAATTACTGAAATATTTGCAAAGTGGAAGTGGGAGTTTCCATAAAAGTGCCAGTGTTCCAGATAAATGATCCTTGTAGTGATGAATATGGTGTGCATTGCCTGTGTCAATGTCAGCACCCTTGCTGTGATATTGTACCATAATTTTACAAGATGTTACCATTGGGAAAAACTGGGTTAAGAGGACAAGGGAAATCTCTGTGTTATTTCTTAAAACTTAATGTGAATCTACAATTATCTCAAACTGAATGTTTAATTTAAAAGGAGGTTTTAGAGAATACTGCTTTAATGATAATGGGGGGGGGGTTCAATCAGAGGCCAGTAGTTTGTTACGGCATGATGGGGGTAAGAATGTACGAGTCTTTGACTTTGTGAGATACTTATAGTACTTGGCCAAAGAAAGGCTTCAAAAATTTTATTTTCACCTTAACAGAAAGAAATTTTTATCTTCTTGGACATCAGTTTTCAAAGAATAATGACTTCCTGATTGAATATTGAATATTTACTTTTCTCCTTTCTATCAGTGAATATTGTAAACCCCATTTTTATATGTGTATCAAATTGTATTTTGAAGCATTATCTACTAACTGCCCAATTTGAAGATCATATAATGCAAATCTTAATCTCAAATGTTATTAGGAATCATTCATGATATTATATAACGAACTTCACCTCAATATGCAGAAAACAGACCCCACTTTTTAATACTTGAACTCATTGAATTTCAGTTTCTGAAATAACTTTCATGGTCAGTCCCACCCCCAAAATATTTCATATTTAGACTTTTTACTATTAACCTTAATCCTAAAAATCATTGAACTATTTTACCAGATTTGTAGCCCTACTTATTTTATTAGGGCATATGTGCTCTAAAAAATTAAATTTAACTTAAATTTAAGTTTATTATTAAATTAAATTGATCAGATTTACAAGATGTGAAGAATTAGTTATTCTTCTGGAGTCAGATATAGAGGGATAGACTATGTTCACCTTTGCATCAAAAGGCTTTGTTAATACAGTGATGATTATATCATTTTATAAGATATGCTCATATAGATTATCGTGTAACCTAGTATATGAAAGCTCTTCAGAAAACTATATTTGCTCTCAAATGCTTATCAGAGAACAATATCACAGATTGTAATTTGAATTCTGATTCATTCATCTGTTAAATCTGCTTACAGTGTACTTTCAAGGTTTTGCTAGAACTGATGAATCTACACCAAATACTCTACTCATTGAATTGTCTCATGGAAGTTCTTCTGTTCTGTCCTCTTTGCTTTCTTCTCATTTCCAGCCAGGAAAAGAAATGTTGATATAACAGATGAAGGCCAAAAATACTTAGAACATCCTATCTGCTTATCTGCATCTGGCTTTCTTTAATATTGCTTGACTTCTCTTTTCCCCCCTACCATCTGGAATGTTAAGGACTTGAACTATTTCTTACTGGAATATCATACCTTCCTTTATCAGGTTGAGATGGAGAATCTAAGGCAAATGTTGTTCTAGCCCACAGGAATATATAAATCTGTTTTTTTCTTCTAGACTTACACTTTTCTTTGGTTTTATCTTTCTTTGATATAAAATGCTCAGATCTCAGGGGTTCAGTTACAGGCCTGAAGGATATTAGTACCCAAAAAAAGGCATATTCTAGGGGCGCCTGGGTGGCTCAGTGGGTTAACCCTCTGCCTTTGGCTTAGGTCATGATCTCAGGGTCCTGGGATGGAGCCCTGCATCAGACTCTGCTCAGCAGGGAGCCTGCTTCCCCCTCCCTCTCTGCCTGCCTCTCTGCCTACTTGTGATCTCTCTCTCTGTCAAATCAATAAATAAAATCTTTAAAAAAATATTCTAGATCATATACCTTTGTATTCAAGCAACAGAAGTCTTGACATCGTATTGCCAATGAACCAGGAAATACTAAGTTTGTCTACAGATCTCTCATTAGTCCATGATCACCTCACATAGTTCCCTAAGGAATAGCTGTTCCAGTGTCTATATTCCAGAATATAAAATCACTTAGCCATAGTCTTATACACATGAGATGTGAAAATAATAACTTGGAAAAAATGGACATTTTGTCAAAGAATAAGACAAATTCTGCTACATAGAATGCTGAGTCTAATACAAATCCAAGAAAGATAAATAATGCTGGAGGAAAAAAAAATCATTGTGTTGTTCCCTAATGATGAAGTGTTTTAAGGTGGAGTTTGTGGTATTTATGCTCTTTCTGGATTCAAAACTGCAACTCTGTATTGACCAAATTGACCAAATGAATCCATTTACTATGGATTACTAAGTCTATGGTGAATCCATAGACTTACATGTGGGAGGTTAGGACTATCCCATTGTTTACTGAACAAGGATGCTCTGTGTAAGCTCCAACTAGTTAGAATTACTTGTGATGAAATACATCAGCAGTCAGATTTCATATCTCCTAGACAGACACAGTAAGTGAGAAACATACCTTTTTTTTTTTTAAGATTTTCTTTTAATTTATGTACTTGAGAGAGAGAGAGAGTCAGAGGGAGAAGCAGACTCCCTGCTGAGCAGGGATCCCGATGTGGGACTCGATTCTGGGGCTCCAGGATCATGACCTGAGCCAAAGGCAGTCACTTAACCAATGGAGCAACACAGACACCTCCATACCTTTTTAAAAATAGATGTCATTTACTTCACTGGGTGCAATCTGTTTGTCAAACAAGCAAATTTCTTAATACATTATAAAATTTAGATTAGAAATTGACCTCCATAATTGTTCAAATATTTTGAAACTATAATTCCAAATAGTTCCAGATATTCCAATGAATATTTCATTTTAATATCATAAACTCCCTCCAGTATTAATGACCATACCAACATCACATGTTTCAAATAGCAACATCCACATTTGGATTCAAAATAATTTATTAAGATACAAAATTCCCATATAAATTAGGTGTTTCTTCTAGCTTCATATATTTCCTCTAACATTCAATAAATGACCATGCTAGCATATTATGTTTAGAAATGCAGCAGCATCCACATATTCATTAAAATTATTTTATTGAAACCATCTAAAGCAATTCCAAAACAACAGTTAATTGTGTATGTAATTAATGTCCTTAATGAATCTACTTAGTCTTTAATTTTCAATAATGAATAACAAATTTTCAAACATTTGCTCATAATGAAAGTTATTCCCTTGGGTTTATAGCTTTCTGATGAAGGTAACTAAATCTTTCTAATTCATCGTCTGAGGAGAATAAGTAGTAAATCTCTAGGGAAACTCACCTCCTAATGCGAATTACTTGTATTGACACAATTCCATTTCTCGGCACTATTGTTCTGTAAATTCTCATTTGTGATTTTATTATCATGAGAAAGTATTCATTGTAGTTTGGCACGTTCAACATATTTAACTGAATACATATTCATGCTGAAAACTAAGCTAAACAGAAGGTCAATGAATACCTAAATTTGATGCAATGTTAAATGTCATTTATTTCATGCTGGTGAACCTATTATATTATATATTTACTTTGCTTCTATTTTTACAAGATGCAATTTTCCCATTTGGTCCAGATAATTTGTACAACTTTTATTCACTGACAGCAACTATTTGAATTATAGTTCTTAATAGTATGAAGAAACAGGGGCTTGTATCTCTAACTTGCAGACTATACTATGGAACATATTATATTTCCTTATTTCAAAATGAAAAAAAAAACAACAAACCATTAATAAGGTGGAAATCTCTTGAAATAACTAATAGTTTGATTTATGCATTTGAAAAGTCTAGAAGTTGTAATATCAGATCAATTAATTATTACTTATTTGTTATTAATAATTATTTACTAATTAGTTATTAGCTACTTATTCGAGGCCAATTAATTCAGCAATTCATATGAAAAATTGGGGTAATATTTTAAAAATATGAGACTTTGCAAAAGTGGGGTATTCATGCTCTGTAAGTTGTTTCTATAAAATTGTTTTCCAGTTTTCTTATTTGCAAAGTATAAAATTTAATATTTCCTGCAGTTTTCTTGATGAGATTGTACCAATGAGCAGAACTAACTCCATTTTATAGCTCTCAATTCGAACTAGAGAGAGCTAGAGAATGAGAGTTTAGGTCGGAAGTTAAAATGAAACTATCAACAATTTATAGGAGATGATATAAAATCAGTGAAGGTATATGAGCATATACATTAGCAGATAAATTGATGGACTTTTTCAAAATATTTAAACTATTTTTGATGTGATTAACCAATTGAGGAAAAAAACAGGCTTTTTAAATTATTTAAATTCAATTTAGTTAACATATACTGTATTATTTAGTTTCAGCATTAGAATTTAGATTCCTCAGTTGGCAAATAACACACAGTGCTCCTTATATCAAGTGCCCTCTTTAATGCCCATCTCCCCTCTGATGACCCCTGGTTTGTTTCCTGGAGTTCAGTGTCTCTTATGTTTTGCCTCTATTTTCATCTTTTTAATTTTTCCTTCTCTTTCCCTGTGTTCATCTATTTTTTTTCTTAAATTCCACATATAAGTGAAATCATATGGTGTTTTTCTTTATGATTGGCTTATTTTGTTTAGCATAATACTCTCTAGTTCCATCCACATTATCGCAAAAGGCAATATTTCACTCTTTATGATGGCTGAGTAATATTCCATTACATACACATGCGCACACACACACACACACACACACACACACACAAATATACCACAACCTCACCTGTTCATCTGTTGTTGGATATATGGGCTTTTTCCATTTTTTTTTTTTGGCTATTATGGACATTGCTGCTATAAACAGTGGGGGGCAGGTGCCCTTTCAGATTACTATGCTTATATCTTTTGATAAATACCTACTATTACAAATGCCGGGTTGTGGGGTAGCTCTATTTTTAACCTTTTGAGGTACCTCCATACTGTTTTCCAGAATGGCTGCACAAGTTTGCATTCCCACCAACAGTGCAAGAGGGTTTGCTTTTCTCTGCATCCTCACCAACACCTGTTGTTTCCTGCATTGTTAATTTTAGCTATTCTGACTGGTATGAGGTGGTATCTTATTGTGGTTTTGATTTGTATTTCCCTGACGTCAAGTGAAGTTGAACATTTTTCATGTGTCTGCTGACCATTTGTATGTTCTCTTTGGAAAAATGTCTGTTCGTGTCTTCTGCTCATTTCTTGACTGGATTTTTTTTTGTTTTTTGGGTGTTGAGTTTGATAAGTTTTGTATAGATTTTGGATACTAGCACTTTATATGATAATATATTTGCAAATATCTTCTTCTTTTCCAAAGGTTGCCTTTTAGTCTTGTTGACTATTTCCTTTGCTGTGCAAAAGCGTTTTTATCTTGATGAAGTCCCAATAGTTCATTTTTGTTTCTGTTTTTCTTGCAAAAAAACAGTTTTTATATAACAGTTGTGAAATGAAAGCAATTTATAACTTCAAGCCAACCTAAGAGATTTTAAGATACTAGAGGTGTTAAAAATTTTGTTCACTCAGACAATTTTTTTTTTCTTAGAGAACAAGCCTTGCACACAGACTTAGGATAGGAAATCTGAAAAAGCTTTGACTCCTACTCATGAAAAGCTGGCTGATTATTTGGCACAGTTTAGAACAACTGAAGTCAGTATCATAAAAGTTCTGAATGTGTGTAAAAAGACAATTAACTCTTCAGTACCGAGCCAGAAGATAACTAAATTCCATGGTCTGAGATCTCCAGTTAGGTGTGATCATAATAGACTTTGTTTAAGCCATCAAATGAGCAAAAAAATTAGTTTCCAGAGGAAGAGAGATTGAATATTGGTACTTGGAAATACACAAGTAACTAAGGAGAGAAAGGGAGGAGCAAAAGAAAGAAAAGTTTCACAGTGACTCTCCAGCTCAGAATGAACTATTTCCTTCCATCTCCAAGAGATTCCTCTTTTATCCTTTTATATAAATCCACATTTTTATTTTCACTTTAATAATGACATTTCCAGGAGCACCTGGGTGACTCAGTTGGTTAAAACACCAACTCTTCATTTCAGCTCAGGTTATTATCTCAGGGTGGTGAGATTGAACTCTGTGTTGGGCTCCATGCTGCTGAGCGTGGAGTCTATTTGAGATTCTCTCTCCCTCTCCCTGTGCCCCTCCTGCGCTCTCTCTCACTCTCTCTTTCTCTCAAAATATTAAAAAATAATAATTATTGTGTTTCTATGTCTTGCAAACTAATAATTACTCTTTAAAAATAATTTTCCTATGGGTATTAGATACATTATTGGGTTTTTCTATTTCTCACCTCTCATCAGTTTCTCCTCTTTTCTCTCTCACTTTCTACAAAATTACCAAATACTATCTAGATTGAGTGAGCAAGTACCAAAATTTACCTTGTTAACATGGTTAAAAATTATACTTTTATGTCCTTATTTGTATGATGTAATAAATAAAAATAGATATGAGAGGTGCCTGGGTGGCTCAGTGGGTTAAGCTTCTGCCTTCAGCTCAGGTCATGATCTCAGGGTCCTGGGATCGAGCCCTGCATCCTGCTCTCTGCTCAGCAGGGAACCTGCTTCCCTCTCTCTCTCTGCCTGCCTCTCGGCCTACTTGTGATCTCTCTCTCTCTCTCTGTCAAATAAATAAAATCTTAGAAAAAAAATATATATGAATTCCAATATTGAATATCACTTTAACTTATACGTTATAATAGTTTACAGTTTTGCTATTTAGAATTCATTTAGAATTGGGGACATGGACATGAGAAGGACCCTTTCAAAATCTATTTCTACTTCTATTTATTAGTAATTAGTGGTCTTTGAATAAACTAATTTAAAAGTATAAAATATTATACAAATTTTAAATGAACAAATTAACAAATGTCACCAATTTTACATTTTTTTAATGCTACTTGAAAATTTGGAAGTGAAACAAATAGTGAAATATGTATTTGCAAATGTGGATATTATGTATGTCAGTGTTATTTTTTGGACCCTTGATGCTGACTCTTTAAACTTATATATGGTCAAACACCAATTACAAATTCTCAGACTACTGGGGTGTTGGAGGAAGTTTGTCTGGAGGGACCTAAAGGGTCCAAATGCTATCATTTTATTCACAGTTCTTTGCTTCTGGAAATAAAAAGCCTGAGCTTCAGTTTCCAATGTGCTTTATAATTCACATGAGAACATTACAAAAAAGAAATTAATCCTTAGCTAATTTTCTTTTTTTACATCGTAAGATGTTTAGCATGCACACAGGGAAGAAACTTTTTCCAAACAAAACATTTATACTTTTATAGCGTTTTTAGAAACCATGGTTTTTTTTTTTAAGATTTTATTTATTTATTTATTTGACAGAGATTACAAGTAGGTGGAGAGGCAGGCAGAGAGGGAGAGGAGGAAGCAGGCTCCCCGCCAAGCAGAAAGCCTGATACAGGGCCCTATCCCAGAACCCTAAGATCATGATCTGAGCCGAAGGCAGAGGCTTTAACCCACTGAGCGACCCAGGTGTCCCTGAAACCTTGTTCTTTGATAATTTGAGCTAAAATCATGATGAACTTTTTCTTTCCAAGGAGATTCTTTCTTTCCTAAGTTGGTAGTTTTTATTCAGGTGATACTGCTTCTGCATTTTGTCTACTTTCCCAAAATAGACATTGATTTTTTCCTTTTTTGTTGAAAAAAAAAAGCATATATTCTTAAGTATAACCTTACCTTGTTATTTTAATTTGAAGTATATCCAATGTTGCATAAAAGCTACTTTCTTTTTTTTTTAAGATTTTATTTATTTATTTGACAGACAGAGATCACAAGTAGGCAGGGAGGCAGGCAGAGAGAGAGGAAGAAGCAGGCTCCCTGCTGAGCAGAGAGCCTGATGCGGGGCTCAATCCCAGGACCCTGGGATCATGACCTGAGCCAAAGGCAGAGGCTTTAACCCACTGAGCCACCCAGGTGCCCCTAAAAGCTACTTTCTCTTACTCTATCCATTCAGAAACAATATTTGTTTGTAGTAAAAATAGCCCAGGATAAAACAAGTAAAAAATAAGTCATTCATTTTTCCCTAAAATTAAAGTTGTTATTAAGAAGGAAAAAAAAGACATAGTGTTGTTACTGAAATCTTAGATATATATTTAGATTTATATTAAGATCCTTTAATTATAAGCTTCCTCAAATTACACAAAAAGGAAATTCTTTTCAAAGACATGCTAATATGAAAGAAGGAAAAGAAAAACATGATATATCTAGCATAGTCACACCGTTCATTCATTGATTTATTCCTTATTCATTCAGTTATTCAGTCAAGTTTTCATTGAATAACTATCATGTTCCAGGAAATATGATAAGTGCTGGAGAGTTGTACCATGAAGCTTCACCACAGCAATCCACAGCCAAAAATAAGTGACCAGGGAATCATCATGAGACAGTAGAGATACAAGCCTGTCTATTGGGAGATGATCAAAGTCTCGACAAGGACATCTCATTTTATTAAAAGTCATTGACATTTAGTGACATGTAACATAATGATATGTTCCCAAATAGCATAAAAGTTGCCAGATAAATCTGTAATTATGACATCTTGTAGCCATGATATTTGTTCTAACCCAAGTTTATTATAATTGGGATATACTATAAGAAAAAGGGTAAAAAAATGTGCACTGAGGTTTAATTCTTAATTTTGAGGAATTAAATTCATCTTACCATCAAGAAATTTTGATAGTTAAACAAAATAATATACTTATAAATGCCAAGTGAAATAAATTTAATGCCAGCATTAAAACTGAATTAATTATTATTAAATTTATAGTTTGGAGATGATTTGTATTATAAATAAACATAAATGGGTACCTGGGTGTCTCAGTTGGTTAAGCGACTGTCTTCGGCTCAGGTCATGATCCCAGAGTGCTGGAATCAAGTCCCACATTGGGCTCCCAGCTCTGCAGGGAGACTGCTCTCCCTCTGACCTTCTCCCCTCTCGTGCTCTCTCTCACTCTCTCTCTCTCAAGTAATAAAATATTAAAAAAAACACAAATTTTATTTACAATTTTATTTATTTTTAATATGTCATTACATTTCTTTTGAGAATCAGTAATCTGACTTAAATTTTATATGTGCTTCATTATTTTAAGAGGCAATTTTTTGAAACATTTTTATGGAAATCAAGTTTTATGTACTAAATAGTATTAAAATAATATATTTGGAGAAAAAGTCATATTATTTTTCATTTTTAGGGCAACATATTTTTTCATTTCATATCAAAACTCCTTGTTAATATAGTGAAATAGCATTCTTTAACAAGTAAAATATAGTTCCTTAGTATTGAATGTAATCTAAGTATTTTAGATTAAATATATAACTAAGAGTTTTTTTCTTTATATATCAACCATTTCTGTGAAGTTAAAATATTGTCTTAATTTGAAAATTATGGTATCTTGTAAGTTTCATACACTAGAATAATTGGAAATTTATAAGGAGAAAAAAGTACATCTTAGTTACAGTTTCTGCCAATAGTAGCTTAGAGGGTCAAATATTGGTAGAAGGAATATAGTCCTTAAAAAACTGCTTTATCTAACCTGTCTGAACTAATATTCATATTGTCTTGATTTCTCAAAGGTCATTAACATTTTAAATGATCATAGATTTAATTTTAACAGGAGAGCAGTGTGTAATTAAAATTTAAAGTGCATTATTAATTATAATTATGTTTATGGTGGTATTTCATAGATGATAATACCACTTTATTTTTTTTTAATATTTTATTTATTTATTTGACAGAGAGAAATCACAAGTAAGCAGAGAGGTAGACAGAGAGAGGAAGAAGCAGGGTCCCCGCGGAGCAGAGAGCCTAATGCGGGGCTCGATCCCAGGACCCTGGGATCATGACTTGAGCCAAAGGCAGAGGCTTTAACCCACTGAGCCACCCAGGCACCCCGATAATACCACTTTTAAAAATACTGCTTCCAAATATAAACAAAGTGAACATTTTAGAAATTTTGTAAAGTCAAATCCATATCTGTGTTATCTAACTTCAATGAAGAGAAGATATGTTTTACATACAAAGTACTAAAGATAAAGTAAGAGTGTGATGCTGACTCATTTGTAATCAGAAGACTAGATCAAATATTAACTTAGAGAAAGAGATTGACTCTTCCTAAGCAAATTTTAAATAAAAACTATTTGGACATAGGTATTTAGTTTTGCCTGTAAGGCACTCCTACCCACATCTCATTTATAATAAGTGATTACTAGAAATTACAAATAATATGCATAAATAAGCAATTTCATACACTATTAACATAATATGCCCTTATGCAAAATATTATGATTTATTTACACTTAATATTTACACTTATTATTTTAAAACAAGACCTTTTTCTAGACAATTTGAGATTTTATTATAAATGATTAAAATGCTTTATTCATTCAGGATTTACACAAAAATTATTAATATCATCAGTTCACATCACACATAATTTATAATCCCTCTGTACTTGAAATTCTCAAATTTCCTTGTTTATTTGGAGATTATTATTTCATAAAAGAAAATCCTCATTGTGTTTTTTTAGAGACAATCTTCATAAACTCTCTGAGATTTTTCACTATGAAAGAATTTTCTTTGGATTGTCATATCATCCACTACGTCAAGTAATATTTGGTGAGCGTTTTTTTTTCTTAGGCATAGGAAAACAAAATAGTTATTTATTCACCTAAAGATAGTTTTCTTGCATCTCATCTCTCTAATTGACAGCATTAAATATGACAACTAATATATAGTTGTCTATGACATATTTGCAGAAAATAAATTACATCAATCTGATACTTTAAAAAATGACAAATGGATTTTGCTACTTATTATGTCAGAATTAAAACCTGATTCATTTGAAATTGTTTTCCTCTATAGTTATTGCTGTTTTTGAAAATAAAGCTCTGCTATTTTTAAGGTAAGTATTTAACTTAGCTAAACTAATGCCTACTTAATTGATTTTTAGTGATACTATTCATTAACTGTCTCAAATTTCACTTTTTTCATGTGAGCATAATTCCATTTTTGAGCCAGTGTCTACTTCATGTTAAATGCAAGGCTTTCACCATCAGAAGAAAACATGCCCAGTACTTCTTAGTATGAATTAAAAATAATTATCTTGACAACAAAGTACTTTTACTCTTAAATGGAAAATTTGCTTGCTTAGGAAAATGTTACTCTTTCCATCAAACTTGATGTGGCTTCCTTGCTCAATTTACTCAGTTCTCTTCAAGTGCTGCTACTATTTCAGAGAGACCTTTTCTCACACTTGCACTTAAAATATCCTTGTCCCTTCCCTCCCTACATCCTTAACACACTTTATCTTTAATTCTTAGAAATTTTAATTGTCTCACAATTTGTTCCATATTTAATTGTTCCTAGGAACTTTCTCTCTCTTGCTGATAGGAATGTAAGCTCCATGAAATAAAGACTTTGTGTCTATTCTGCATCTCTGTCCCTACTTAGATGATTACCTGGCATATAGCAAACAATCAATTAACATATTTAAATGCATGAATAGTTTAAGTGAATGTAGAGGAAATGCAAACCCTCTCTTCTTCAAAAAATTTTAATAATCCAATGACAATAGTTTCAATTATCCTCAGCATTTTAGCATGTTTATTAAAATTTTCTCAGGAGAAATTGACAAGCTGAATGTTAGACATGTTTAATATCAGCTTCAAGAGTAACATCTGAAAGGCAGTTCTATTATCATTTGGATGTATGAATATGAATAAAAGGAATGCTATCTATGCTAGTGAGACAGATTTGGAAGTTATTGTAATGGAAAGGTTAATTGAAAGTAAAGGAGTTGATACAATTGTCCAGTGAGATATAAAATAAGAAGGAAGAATATAGAAAAATGTTAACGAATACCAATATGTGTGTTGTTGATGGAGGAAAGGGGAATGTGGAGTTGGTTCAGCCTGGGCAACAGATTTTCCACAGGGTGGGAGCTCCCCACATTTTCTGCTGCCAAGAGCCAAAAAGCAGCTACCATGCCTTTCTGGTTACTCTACTATTAAATCCATATACTTAAATGCTTCTTCTGCCATTAAGAAATAACTAAGCAGAAAATTATGATCATATCCCTTAGATAAGATCCCTAGTTACCAAGTTTTTCAAATGGATGAGTGAATATATTGATCTTATTTAATTTAATTGATCACAAATATCCCCTATTAATTGGGACACCTTGCAGGAATTAACTATAATGTTAAAACAATACATGTGAGGGAATTTCTTACACCCCAAATAGTATAACAATAGTGACAGTCAGTAGTGGTGCAGTTTTGGTGAAGTCCTTCGATGACTTTCTTGGCTGAGTGCATCCAGTGCCTGGGAAATATCATTTAGAGTACTGCTGAGCAAGCACACTGTTTTGCTTGTTTTATATTGCAGTCCTAATGTAAGTCCTAGAAGTTCCACTATGAGCTTTGAGGTTGTTTTTACCAGGACGACTTTTGTATGCTTTGTTAAAGACTTTTTTGCAAGGGTACTGTCAGTAGAAGTGGCTTCTAGGATAAAAGAAACCTCAAGAAGCCTTTTTTTTGCTTGAGGTCCAGCCTTAACAATATCCTAATTACTAAGAATCACTGACAAATGGGTGAAGACTCCTCTCCGGAGATAAGGGCATTCCCAAGTGCATCATCAAATCTAATCATGAAGAAAACAGGGCCATCCATTATCTCTATGGGGTATGTGCTGAAAGAGCGGTTTTGTTATTCCAGCCAAGTAGAATTGGCCGTGAGTGGTGCCTGGGTGGCTCAGTGGTTTAGGGTCTGCCTTCAGCTAGGGTCATGATCCCAGAGTCCTGGGATCAAGCCCTGCGTTGGGATTCCTGTTCAGTGGGAAGCCTGCTTCTCCCTCTCCCTTTGCCTGCTGCTTGTGTTCCCTCTTGCTGTGTCTCTCATTGTTAAATAAGTAAATAAAATCTTCAAAAAAAATTGGTCAAGGTGATAGCTGAGTTATACAATTGTTGGGGGATCTATCTCATTTCCCAGTTGTTCAAGTAATCATATGCCTATCGGGTCCTGTTATCCCCACAGAATGACAAGCAAGGAGATTATATGAGAGAGTGTGGCAGCTTCTCTTCAGGTAACCTCAAGTTGTCTAGCTTTGACAAACAATATTCAAAGACAGTCAGAACTAAAATTTAGCATCCACAAAGGTGTGTTACTGAAATACTTTCTCTATAATAACCCTCATTTCCATAGAGAGCCAAATAAGACTAATTTGTTTGAAAAACAAGTCCAGTTTTAACAAATGATGTAATTATTTGTATAAGCATTGTAAGAATAATGATTGATCATACAGATCATTTAGAATCTGCTTTGTTAGAACTTTTATAAGGAAGCTTCCTGTTGAACTTTTAGTAGCCTCTCCAGGCCAGAAGCCAAGCCAAGTACTTGCCATCAGAAATGCCTGCAATACCTGTAGATTTGGGTGGATTCCTGTTCACGAGGTCCCTAATATATCCTGAGGTTCCTGCATCTGCCAGGAAGTGACATTCTTTATTCACCTGGTGAGGCTGCTGGAAACTTTGTATCAGGCCAACATTTTCAAGGGGATTTATAGCCCCAGGTTTCATAAAGTCAACCTTAACTCCTCAAAACTGTTTGGTCGTATCTCAGTCTATGCATTTCTCTCTCCAATATGACGATCCAGTCAAAACCTTAGTAAACTAACCAAGTTTCCAATGGTGTCCTGTTACAGGAGAACAGAGTCTTGTTGAACTTATGCAAATGACTATGACTGCTGTGGAATAAAGAATACTTACTGAGATGTTTGAATTTTAGAGGGTTCAGGTAAAGAGAAAAGTTAAATGCTTTAATTTGTTTACAGATGAATACTTTATCATACTTTTGTAAATCATAGATATCTTAAGAGAAAGTTTCCTTAATCTGGGGGAGCAAACATTAGAGAACCAGGTTTCAACCAAGAGTTACAAAAAACTATAGTCATTTTTTCCCGAATCACTTAGTCCAGGGGTAGGGGAAGAGAAAGAGTCTCAAGCAGACTCCACATTGAACACAGAGCCTGACACCGGGCTTGATCTCATGACCCTGTATCAGTACCCTAAGATCACAACCTGAGCTGAAGCCAAGAGTTGGATGCCTAACTGACTGTGTCACCCCTGTGCCCCCATGTTTGTTCTTGTTCAATCACTCCTCTTACCAAGGAACTAGCTGATAACTGCTCTGTAAAAAAACCCCAAACCATGATCCTCCTATGCCTTAATTTTTACAATAATTACAGTTATTTTGCATTTTGGGGGTTTAGACCTTTACAGAAATTCAGAAGATTTAGAGGAATAATTACATTAAGTAGAAGGCAAAGTGTATCTATTTTGCTAGTTCTAATTGTCTCTTGAACCTGCTAAATTCTCCCCTCCTTTTATTCTGACTTGTCAGCCCCCATCATAAGACTTTCTCCTGTGCAGAAATGAAGGTCCATTTTTCTTTTGCCCTGGGTATACATTCTGTTGCTAAATTCTAACTGCTTCACTACTGCATACAATGAACAGACCAGCCATTTTTTTTTTTTTCACATTCTTCCCCGTTCAATTCTGTTAAACAAAGAGTTTATTTTAGGTACTGTCTGATGTTTTGGAGGTTTTCTGAGTTCAAATTCATTAGAATCTTGATAGACATCATGTGGGTCCAACAGAGAAGACTGAATCCACAGCATAAAACCTGGAAACATATTGATATAATATCAATTTTTAAGAGAAATATGAATTTATTTTATAGCAGACTTATCTCTTCTCATTCTACAAATGAAAAATAAGCTGTCACTTAGCTTCTATCCTTTCCCTCCCTCTCATCATTCCCTCTCCCCATTACAAATGCTTCCCTTTATTATATACACTTGTGCTTAAATATTCCTTGAGCAAGGGAGTCTTTCTAAAATAAGAAAAATAAAGTATATTTTCAGGCAAGCTGCTGTGATACCAGTCAATACATAAGTACTAGTGGCCGTTGCAACACCAGTGGAATCCACAAACACAATAGACATCAATGAACTTTATCTATAAGGGACATTAATTGCAGAGTACTTTTGAAAGGCACAGGATATGTTAAAGCTGCTCAGTGTCAGCTAGAATAGGAGAGCTACTGATCATATGAAGTAGTGGAAGAAGCAGAGGGCAGAGGATACAGAACAACCATAATACCAGTCCTCAAAATGCTTTTTTGGGGAATCTCATTGTTGTTTGTGTGAAATTTCAGTAAGGCTTGAGTTTCCACAGAAAGTGGATCAAAGAGTGAACAAATATCTTTTTTCAACAGTTGTTCTTACTGACCTATTTTTACTCCAGAAATGGTATACTCTCAGACACCTATGTTACATCTGTGTCACACTGCTGGATGTGTTGGGATATGGGCCAATTTAATTTGGATGTAAATAGAACTGTTTATATGAAGTTTTTAAAAAATATTTTTATTTATTTATTTTAGAGAGAGTGAGAGAGACAGAGAAAGAGAGAGACACAGAGAGTGCAAATGGAGGGAGGAAGAGGGACAAGCAGACTCTGCACTGAGCACAGAGCCCAAAGTGGGGCTTGATCCCAGGACACCGAGAGCATGACCTGAGCCAAAATCAAGAATCAGATGCTCAACCGACTGAGCACCCACGCATCCCTACATGAGGTGCTTAAACACACACGTAGAAAAGTTTTTCTTTGTAATACTGATCATTGTTTCATACTTTGATAATATTATTCTTTCCATTTGTTTGTATGGATAATCGTTTAGTAACCTTTTTTTTTTCCTATTGCCCAAATCACTACAGAATTCTGTGTTAATAAAATCTTTAAAGTAGAAAATAATATGTAGTATCTACCTACCTAAGTGACTATAGATGAAATAATATAAACAAGTACACAAATGAAAGGTGTTACTCTAGAGCACAGTGAAATAAAGCTTAAGTTCCCAGAAAGCAAATGATGTACTTTGCACATGGAGATCAGTAAGGGGTATGTATGTTGGTGCACAGTTTACAATGTATAAGCAAGCTACCATGTCCATAATAGTTACAGCTGTTAAGTCTGAATACTGAAACAAACTAAAACAGATTTCTCTTACAAATGTGGGTGTATCAACAAAATATATATATATTTTGATATTTTTAGCCAAGAAAACATTTGGATAGGAACATACATAGACTGTATGTTCAAAAAAACTGTTTGAATTTGGTCCATATATACTTAACATTACAGGTGTTAGAATATTTTTACTTTAGTAGAGAAATAATAATTGAAAAGTGCATGCAGTTTTTTTCTGATATGTAAAAAGCTTAGAATTGTATTTGGCACCACAGAAGTGTTAAAAATTAGTAACTGTGATAGAAACTTCTACAAAATACTATTTATTAATTGATTTACTTATCTTTTCTTGTATTTCATATATGCATATTGAGGGATTACTCTGTGAAAACTATTTTACTAAGAGGTGCATTATAGTTCTGATAGCTTACTGCCTGAGACATATATTTAACAAGACATTTGCAGACTGTGAATATGTACATGATAGAGGAAGTGGGTGTTGTACTAGAATATATAGAAGGGGTACCTAACATAATTTGGGGGCTTGGGAATTTATTCCCAGTATACATGATGTCTGCCTTGATCATGAAATGTGTATCATAATTTGTCAAGTGATGACTGAATGGATTTGGGGAGGACCAAATTTGATAGGAAAAAAGTGGAAGCAAGAGAGCATAATTTGTTCAGGCAATTTAAAAAATGTCACAGCCAATGAAATGAGATGATAATGTCAAACATGAGGTTGGAAGCATAGGAGAGACCATATATATTTTAAAGCCTAATACAGAAGGAGATACACATTAGAACAACAGAATCTCAAGGCATAAGAATCATGCATCTTTAAGAATTTTAGGTAGTTAGATTTAATTTTCATATCACATTCATATGTTCAAAATTTTTGCATCAGTGTAATTAACTCCATTTTGATCACAAAATAGATTCTCCACACAAAAGAACGCTCTCATGATAAAGATGATAAGGTAGAACAAAAGTTTTGCAATTAATCTAATTTTTTTAATCACCTTATAGCCATAACCTATATTCTTTATTCATTAGCTAGGTATTCTTTTTATAGTAACATTTTCACAAATTATAAGTTAATTGTGCATATTGAATTATGTTCTTTGCAGAAATGAGGTACCCTTTTTTCCCCCTCTAAATGAGTCATGGTAAAGATATTTTCAGGTCATTTATAACTGTGTGGTTTGCTTCTAGTTTGCAACTAGGAGGACAAAGCTAAGGTTTTTATTTTAAATGTTTCAGAATTCATTTTAGGTTTTTATATTTTTTACAGTCTCCCAAATTTTCTTATTATAAATGGTGAACTGAACACATGTTTTAAGTCCACTTCTGCTAATTCTACCAAAATGATACATTAATTTTTCAAAGGCATATACTGCAAGGAGATGATAGCATTAAAAAATGAGCTAATTAGAATAAAAAAAAAAAAAACCTGAGCCCAATGAGAGAGTGAGATTTACTGAATATCAAGTCATTTTACCATCAGAACTTTTAGTGGTTTCATTATTATAAGAGCCAAAATACCTTGAAAGAGGAATGTTAAAATAACCAGAAACCAATGGATTGTTGAAAATCTTCCAAAAAAATTCTAGATTCTTTGAGTTTCCTACCTGCTCAGAGAAAAGAGTGGATGTTTCTTTTCTGGAGAAGCTAAATACATAGGAGTTCTGAACTACACTCATATATATTGCATATTTTGTTTACTTTTTGTCATTCAATTTTGTCTGAGAGGGTTTTTTTGTTGTTGTTGTTTTGAAGATTTTATTTATTTATTTGACAGAGAGAAAGAGAGATCACAAGCAGGGTAGGATCTGTAGGAACAGAGTAGGATCCCCTCTGAGCAGAGAGCCCATTGTGGGGTTCAATTCCAGATCCCAGGACTCTGGGATAATGATCTGAGCAGAAGGCAGATGCTTAATGGACTGAGCCAACCAGGTGCCCTGACAAGGTTGGTTTTTTTTTAAGTGAGGCAGTCTGACTTGGTCTTTTTCTTTGTGGTTTTTGAATCATTGTCATGCAGAAAATATTATTTATCCATTTACCTATCAACACACACATAGTTTATTTCTAAATCTTGTCTATTTTAAATAATGGTCAGTGAACATGAGTGTACAGATACCTCTGAGAGGTAGCAATTTCATTTTCTTTGAACATATAACCAGAAGTTGGATTCCGGGATTATATACTATACTATTTTTAACTTTTTGATGAACCTCCTACAGTTTTCCATAGTGCCTGTTACCAATTTACATTTGCACCAACAGTGTAGGAGAGTTTCATTTTCTTCCATATCCTTGCCAGCCTTGCTATCTTTTGTTTTTTGCGTAACAGCCATCCTAACAGTCATGAGCTGATATCTCATTATGGTGTTGATTTGCACTACCTTGATGATTAGTGGAATTGAGCATCTTTCCATATACCTCTGTGTTGGCCATTTTATATGTCTTTTGTGGAAAAATGTGTAGTCAGGTCTTTGGTCATTAAAATTAACAACTAATTTTTGTATTTTGGTTTCATGTCCTGCAACTTTACTGAATTCATTATTCATCATTATTAATTCTAAATTTTGGGGGGGGAGTATTAGAGTTTTCTATATACAAGATCATGTCATCTTTCTAAAAAGATAATTAAGCTTCTTCCTTTCTGACTTCAATGTCTTTTATGTATTTCTCTTGCCTAATTGCTCTGACTTGAACTTATAGTATTATGTTGAACTGAAGTGATGAGAGTTAGTACCCTGGTCTTGCTCCTGATCTTGGAGGAAAAGCTTTCAGCTGTTTGCCATTGTGTATGTTTTCAGTTGTGGGCTTGTCATATGTGAATTTTATTTTTTGACATTAGTTTTTAAAAAGTATTTCAAAGCTGCCACATAGATGGGGCCACTGGTGACCTATTACAGTATACTTAAATAAAAGAAAGACAAAAGAAAAGTCTCACAATAAGGCTCATCATCATGAGACTTCAGAACATTGATGAAGAGAAAATAGTAAAACTTCTGAAGAAAACAGAACTCTAATATCAAAATTCCCCCAGAATTCTCTACAGTAACTTTAGAATCTAGAAAGAAATATTTAACACAATTATATTATAATGGAGGAGGGTAAAGAAATGTAAATTGACAAAGGTTTCTATATATCATTTGAATCAGTGAAGTGACACCAGCAGACAGTGTTTTTAAGTGTATCTATTTGTAGAGATTTTTAGTGGTTGTTCTGGGTATTATTGGCTAGTGGTTAAATTTTAAAAATTAGAGTTGAAAAAAGTTAGGGAGTGCAAAAGAAGGTAGCTAAAAGAAAACAGAGAAACAAAAAATAGAACAAGAAGCAAAACAAAAATAAAGTGGCAGACTTAAGCTTTAAAGTATTAATAACTATATGAAGTGTAATTTTATTAAATACACCAATAGAAAAAAAGAGATTAGCAGGGTAAATTTTAGTACATACCCCAACTATCCATCCACAAAATAAACTTACTTCAAATATAATAACATAATTGAATTGAAACTAAAATGATGATAAAAAAAGTATAATGTATAAATATAAATTTTAAAAAAGCTAGAGAGGTCTTCAAATAAAGTATCTTCAGAGCAAATAAAATTACCAGAGACATTAAGGGATACAATATTAAGATGAAAGGAACAACCCTTCAAGAAGACATAGCTATTCTAAATATGCATCAAGAATTAGAGCTGCAAAATATGAAACAATCTTATGTATATTTAGCTGCTAGTTTTATGCTATTTAGTATAGATAATTATGAACCAAAAATATAACTATTGTGTCCTGAATATTCAAATGTTTACATAATTTTCCTCATGTTTTCGTTATGTGATAGTGTTGTTATTTTATCCTGGATACTTGATTAAAAACAAACAAACAAACAAACAAAATGCTAAAAGCAAAGCATCATTTTCAAAATCTTTAGTGGTAAGCTGTCACCTGATTTATAGTAGTTGCAAAATTCCTGGACAGTTAGAAAGTCTTTTCAGTAAAGGCACTAACTTCAGAAAATGATGTGAAAGAAGTGCTTTTAAGAGCTAAAAGCAGTGGCTACATGGAACAAAAGAATGAATGGTAAGGGTTCTGTATGATGTTCATATTGAAGTTCTATTCTTTTATAGTTCAACAGATCAAATATGATGAGCCACTTGTTACTAAATAAAAAGGATATAGGGCTTTCACTTTCACAAAGCCAAAGAATCCAATTGGTCTTTCTTTTGTAAGTACTACGAGGGATTAAATATTTGGATTTAAAAAAAAAAAAAAGCAACATTCTAACTTCTGCCACCAGCTTTGGGTTGTGGACTATTAACGCCCTAAATAAAATAAAAGGCACCTAAAGGTGCTACCTTATTGTAATATCCCATTTTACCACCAAAGACTGTAAGAGATGAAGTTCTATTACACAAAATCTGAATAAAGACACCTGAATTTTTTTCTCTTACCTTCTGATTTTGAATTTGTCAACTGAACAAGGCACATTACACTTTTTATTCTTTTCTCTCTCAGACAAAATTTCCTTAACTGTAATAATTTATTCTTTTAGGTTTAAGTTTTCAAGTCTTAGAATTGATAGTCTGTATGTTATCTTTATAAAGTATGTAGTACATAGTACCAAATACCTTTGTAAAATATCAATATTTTTGCCCTTTTTAGATCTATTCCTCTGTCCTGCATCCTCTGTGACGTCCTCGATAATCCTTGAACACACCTTGTACCCCAAGGTACAAATAAATCTCACTCTATTTACAATACTCTATTTATAATTGCAACCAGCTCCTCTTTCCAGTATTCTGAACTCACTTCTTTGCATCTTGTCCTACAAGATACTTAGCATCTTCAACATAATATTTTATTTAGTATCTCCATTTTGTTACTTGCATATTTCCCACTGGTTAAGGTAAGTTACACGGAGGTAGAGGTGTTTATCTTGTTCACAGATACAGACGAAGTCCCCTCTACATTTCCTAGCACATGATGGATAATCACAAAATACATTTGAATGAATGCTGTAGTAAAATGTATTCATTTGTGTGTATAAGAGGAAAAGACATCATTCATTGTCCCACTTTTTATTTTGCATAATCTGCACCTGTCACTGTCTTCTTCTCTAAAATAATAATGTGTTTAGTGTCTTCTTCTTTTACTTGACTCAATATGTTTTGTTACTTATCTTCTCATAAACTCTGCATAAGAACAAAAGACTAACATAGTTTTCTTCAGTATAAATAATAATATACATGGCCAAGTCACTTACTGTCTCTATCACAACTTCAAATGTTGTTTAAAATAATAAAACTGTACTATATATTTTAAGATCATTTGCAGATCTAAGTTTTGAGAGGTCTGAGGTACTTTATATTTATATATACATTTATATGTAACACAAGCATCGTAAATATATATATATAATTATATATATAAATATGTACCTATATTTATGATTTTGATTAAAATACTTATTAAGTATCTTCCTGGAGATGAAGAACCATCTCCATGAAATGGAGAACCATTTCATCCACAGCATTGTGCTAGGTATCTATTTGAGGAGAAATGTTTAAGTATGCTTCTATTCATAAACTCATTGTATATGTATTGAGGATCTACAAGGTACTAGGCATTGGAATAAGGGACAGAAGAATACAAGACAAACAAGACTGATGTCCTTATGAAACTTCATTTGGAGGCATTAAAATAAAAATATTTGGAAATAATTTTTTTCTATTTTTCATTATTCATTTATATTCATTATAAATTTCATTATGATCATATAAAATACAGATAATGCATAGTCAACTATGTTATAAATTTTTTTTTCAAAGTGGAAATGCCTTAAAGTAATGTGTCTAAGGAGAAATACTATTTTTTTAGATTTTATTTATTTATTTGTGAGAGAGAGAACGAGTGGTAGGCAAGGGCAGAGGGAAAGAGAGAGAGAGATGCTGACTCCCTGCTGAGCAGGAAGTCTGATGCGGGGCTCTATCCCAAATGCCCAGAGATGCCCTGAGCTGAAGTCAGATGCTTAACCAACTGAGCCACCCAGGTGCCCCTAAGGAAATATACTATTAATATTATACTAGCTACTTAATATACTATAATATACTATATAATATTATATAATATACTATATAATATTAATATATACTATTAATATTATACTAGATGAATTTTTGAAGAATAATATAATATATATGTACAGTTTATTGGAGTAAACTGATGCAATGCTTTTATTTCTTTACAGATAGTCTAGTGGTTATTTATTCACTTTCAAATTTATTTTTGAGGTTGCAATATTATGCTGCCTGCTGTCCAATGCCTAAAAGCAACTACTTTATATATTTTGTTCAGTTTCATATTTGATTATACATTGAGAATTTTTCAAGTACCAATTTTCTATCATGGCCTGAAGAAGGGGTATCTACTCTTTCAAAAAATAAAATTTTATGTGATACTGTCTTTGTAGAATAAAAGTGTACAATATTTGAAAAATATTTTAGAAGTTCTGGGTAGACATGAAGAAACCATGTTATCCTGAAAAAGTAAAGCCACATAAAGTATATCTAAGCTCATAGAAAGGTCATCTGGGAAAGAACAGATGTAATAAGAGACGATTTGAGAAGCTGTTTAAGTTATACAGACAAGCGATGATCAAGAGGTGAAAAAGGACAGGTAGTTGTAGGAATGAAATGTAATAGAATTTTCAATATTTTAATATGAATTGTAACATATTTAGTCATTTCCAACATATTTAAGCATGTGTAGTATATAAAATTATGGTGATTCTGAAATACGAAGAGCAGAGGCTATGTTGTCCTAAGACTATTTATTTTAACATAGACTATGGGATTTTAAACCCAACTCATAACAGTGACACTTCTAAAATCCCTTTGGGTTCCAGAATTGTTAAAAATGTTTCCTCCATCTTCATGCTATTACATGAATCTATATATTGTAATTTCTTTTTATAAGCTAATTAAAGAAGTAAGATTTATAAAGGACCAGAGGTCAAATCAATGCCGTAGAACACTATAATTTATTTTACTGGATCATATGAGTGAGTTGTGATCAAGAGTGAGAAAATTATAGTTGAAACTATTTTAAGTAACAGATTAAAACCTAGAGGATTAGAACTTTAGGTAAGACACTTTACTAAGGTAAGCAAGTGAGCAGGTCATTGAACAGTATGTAATTAAGGTTATAGGCTACAGATATTGACAAATTAAGATATGAGCCCATTAGTTTCTGAGAAATTACAGATCAGGGCTCATGACTTGTTTTTCTCCAGATACTATCACAATACCCAATTAATAGTCGGAATGCAATATGTTGTTGCTTGCCACCAAGTGAATTCTCTTCCTCTTCGGAAGAAAAACAAAAGGTCTAAGAGGGTTGTAAACCACAGTTTGAGAAAAGGCTCACATTTTCCTAATAGGTCTTCTACTTTCTGAATATTCATGTAACAAGCACTAAATCAATTGGATTATATTTGGGATCACTCATAGCTTGTTCCTGCGACCTTGTCATGGCCATTCTTAGTCGTGGCCATTCTTAGTCAAAATTATCCTTTCAGATGACCAAAGGTGTGTGTTTATTGAAGTGAAAAGGACCCGTCCTTGGAATAGCTATCAAGCCTGAAAGTTCTAGATTAGTGAATTCATGATCATGAGCTCATTTCTGCATCTTTTTTTCCGTAAAGTAGATCCTCTGCATTTATGCAAGTTTAAGTGTAATCTGATACCAATATGTCAAATAAATCCTTGGATATACTGAGGCTGTGCAGGTAGTAAACATATACATATACATATACATATACATATACATATACATATCATCTACATACATACCCAGATACATACAGAACAAGCTGCTGTTGGCTTCCTCAAGAAATGGTGCCATAGCCTGCCATTAGTTTTCAATCTGCCTAGCAGATTGAACACTGGGCTTAGCAGTAGCTATCCTCACATTGGTGGAATGAGAGTATATGAGTCAAGGCTGTTGGACCCTGAAATTACCTTCATGGCTGCCACTGTGACCACTTCTTGGGCCTCCTATGCTCCCCTGGCTCTTGCCAGTTACAAAGGCTTGCAAAAGCCCCTTTCCTGACTCATTTTGGTGTCTCTTAGGATTGGTTCCTTTTCAGAGATGGATACATTCTAGTTAAACATGATATGTGACATATTTATATAAAATTTGCCTGTATACTGAACTTACCCCCTCCCCCAAATATTGCACTATATTATCCCTCAGGATCCTAAACAGCTTCTCGGTCTTTCTTCTCAGTCTCAGCTACTACCCATGAATCTATTTTTATTCTCTCCAGGGCTACTACTCTGTCCATGCAAAGTGGATGACCATGTTATATTCTCAAGTTATGCCCATTGAGAAGATTTACCTTTGTCACTTTCAAGGCTAACCATTATAATAGTATAACGTAATTGCTATTGATTTTGACTTGCACATTCATGCCGAAACAAACCATCAATAAACCAAGCTAAGGATTTATTATCCTCTTTTTAAAAAAAGATTTATTTATTTATTTTTAGAGAGAGGTGCAGAGAAAGAGTGTGCACCCACGTGTCAGTGAGGGAGGGGCAGAGGGAAAGGGAGAGAATCTCAAGCAGATGCCCTGTTGAGCATGGAGCCCTACGCAGAACCTGATCTCAGGATCCTGAGGTCATGACCTGAGATCATGATCTGAACTGAAATCAAGAGTCAGACACTTAACCAACTCAGCCACCCATGCGTCCATCTTATCCTCTTTTATCTGGTCATTAGAGAGCCCCATAGACACAAGGTGAAAAGAAGACACTGGTACAACAGTGATGGGTATCATGGGCATCTGGGCTTCCTACACATGTGTTTGACTTGTGTACTCTATCACTAATTGTAATGCATTCCAGATATACTACTTCACTCATGTATCAATGAGTCATTTTGGTGATATTTTTGGACTATGTAGGTAATCCATATCTTATTCTAAATTATGACCAAGTTGGTAGAGCTAACATAGAACTGGAACAAAACTATGACTATATGTTTTATTTATTCCACATGAATGTGAACTAGTTTTAATTATCTTTTCTTAGAGGGAGAGAAAAGAACATATTGTCCAGATCAGCCACATATCATATGACTGAGGCTATATTAAAGTTTAGAAAGGTATTTTACATTTGGGCTACTATTAGGTTGAACTTGGCAGTAGTATAATCATCATCCAGCAACCATCCTATATCAATAGGAGTTAGAATTGGTGAATCGAAGGAGATATGATGATAACCACTCTTCTAGCATTAGTATTCTGTAAGACACCTGGGATGCAATATAAAATTTTTGAATTACTTTCTTGTGCAGGGAAGAGTACTTTCTGAAGACTTCCTTTAAAATTTCCTACCAAGATAATTCTTCCTCAATGGACTAAAGAAACATAGTGGTAAAATGGCAACCAGATCACCAGTGTAAATTCTGTAACCAGCCCTTGCCCAGGACCTATTTCTTATCTCTCTTTTCCACATCTATCCCACATATACTCCATTTCTAATAGGGAAGGGGCATAATGACATGATAATGCTTTAGGTTTCCAGGCAAGTCAACACAGACCCTGTTTCTAACATCTCTCAATGTGGCTGGCAATCTATTCACCAGTCCACATTTACCAGAGGTAATGACCAAGGCTCTCTTTAGTGAAGGACTAGTATATCCATTTTGTGTATACTTAAGTATGGTTTTGCATGGTCTTTTTTTCCTGGGTACCTCATTATCTCTTCGAGCAATTGTTTCTAAGTCTGATAACTGATTCAGCTCTAGAATCTTGGCAAGGGGTCATGAGTCTTAAAGGGACCAAATATTTTCAGTCCCCTGATCTTCCATTCTTGATTTCCTCTGTTGCTACAAACTAAATAGTAATTTGTTGGTTGCCCACCCGTGTTTTCCCTGGGGAGCTTTTGTTCGGTATCCATATGGTTGTGAACCATATTCATTACCTTTTTCATATTACATCCTCTCAGCTACCACTCAAACTTTGCCAGTCATCATTATGGTTGGTTGTAACCACTTCTCTTCTGGTGGTGAAACACTTTTGCCTGGCCTCTATTTTCTTATTAGTGAGACAAGTTCTTTTCTTTTCTTTCCTTTTCCCTTCCCCTTGCCCTTCCTTTCTTCTCTTCTATTCTCTTGGGCAGCTGCCATTCCTCTGGAAACATAATTTTTGGAGGGACAGTGAGAGGGCAGAAGATGGAGGGGCAGTAACATGTGTGTGTTTCTGGCTCTGGCTAGTGAGTCAAATTCTCCAACAATTTCTCCTACTTTCATGTCTGGTATTAGAAAGAATGAATCTCTTACCATTTCATTGCTTAGAGCTTTGGTCTTCCTTTGGAACATTATGATTTTGTGAGCCTTATGACTGCTTGTAACATATCCAGTCTAGAACATCTCTTGCTTCACTATCTATAAGGCAATTCCGGCATATTATCTTTATTCAATGTGGGTCATCAAATTTCCATGGTATAGAGTCATTATACGAATTAGTTTGACCAACTTCTGGGGTCCTTTCCAGGAATTTATACCCTGTAATTTTGAATAACATTCCCAAGTCCGGTTTTATATTCCAACTCTCTTGATCAGCACCCTCAGAATCTAGTTTCATGTTTAAAGGTATAAATGACAGTGTCTTATACTTCCTTTGCAGTATAGTCCATTTCTTCTTTATGAGGACCAACACATCCCCAGGGGAGAAATTTAATAGAATTAACCCTGTTTACACCTATTGGTCAAAGCATGAGATGGCAGGAGATCCTAGGGTGCACTGTGGTGGTTTTCTACTATGTCAACTTACCTAAGAAGAAATCTTCTTTTATGTTATATGTATATATTTTTTTAAATGTTTCTTTATTGGAGCAAGATTCCTTACCATAGAATGATATATTTATTAAACAGAAACCTGTGCAGAAACTACTATATACTATCCATCGAGACAGGTTTTGTTACACTGTACCTATTGATGGAATAGTCCCACTGACAAAGTTTATATGTCAAAAAGCCTTGGATTTGACCAAATTGTCCATTAATTCATCTCTGAAAAATTTAAGTGGCATCTAATGTTAGCTATTATATTTCCACAGCATCAAAAAGCTTATACTTAAGTAGTTTCTCAAAATGCTATTCTATATACAATAGCGTTTAGCCCATTATCTCATCCAAATTCATATAGATGGGTCTCATTTGAGAACTTATGCTAAAGAGCTAATACTTAGAGACAAGAGTACTCCTAACCTGAGTTTCTAATAGTCAACACAGACTTCTTGCTGTGATTGCCTATCTTTTTGCCTACAATTTATAGTGCCAAGGAAGACATATCAATTGCCCTTGTGTAACTTGGCATTAAATCACCAGATCTGACACTATTACCAGGTAAATAACGGCCCATTTAAAAAGGCAGACACCATTATCAGGTAAATAAAGGCGCATTTAAAAAATAATGCCAGTTTGAGGCAGACACTATTATCAGGTAAATAAATGTCCATTTAAAAAATAATGCCAGTTTGAGATACAAATCAAGGATGGATACAATATTCTTAGAACTGAGTTTTGATTAATCTGGAATCCCAAATGATGTAAAAAGTTCTAGAAACTGATGGCATATTGTACCCATGATGATCCCCCACTTAGAAAACATTAATCCAGTGATTCACATCCCTTTACTCCATTTATAGCCCTGAAGTCATCCTGAAAAGTGGGTATCAAAACAATATGGAGTTAGGATAACAAAGTTTGACAATATGTTATACAAGTCAAATTTGGAAAGACATATTAAGTATATCTGCTCTGAGAGAAAAGCATCAAATTCTTTGTGTACACATTTTGTGGTTTTATTGTAACAAAGCACCTGGTATACTTTTTTTTTTTTTTTTTTTTTTAGACTTTATTTATTTATGTGACAGGGAGAGAGAGATCACAAGCAGGCAGACAAGCAGGCAGTGGGGGGGCAGGCTTCCTGCTGAGCAGAGGGCTAGATGTGGGGCTCAATCCAAGAACCCTGAGATCATAACCTGAGCCAAAGGCAGAGACTTAACCCTCTGAGCCATCCAGGTGCCCCTACAGCTCCAGTTCTTAACATTTTTTCTTTCTTTCTTTCTTTCTTTCTTTTTTTTTTTTTTAAGTCAAGAGAAAGTAGACAGATACATGTTGGCAAGTGCTAACTGTCCATTTTCATATAGAGAGGCAGTGTAATCTCTGAGCCTAATACAAAGAAGAAAGAGGAATGCACTGCTACACAGGGAGATAAGGAAGAAATAAGGAAGCAGAGGGTTATCTTTTTTTCCCACAGAGCAGGGTGGTGTTGAATCCATAGTTTTTATTGAGCCTGGAAGGTACAAAAATGAATTTGGAACAGAAAATGGTAGAGATTCTTTTCCCACTATATTCTGCTCCAGGCATACCCCACCTCCAATTAAGTTGAGAATCATGGTAAAAAGGAAATTCTTGCCTCAAAAAAAAACCTAAAATATGGGGTCACAAGGCACAAGAAAAAAACAAGAAAGAAGGAAAAAAAGAAAACCAACAACAACAACAACTGCAACTTGTTCCCAGGAATTGGAGAAAATTTTAAAAAGTTAGGTTGGAATCCATCAGTGTTCATTAGTCATCTCTCCCCCATCATCACCTTCATCTTCTTTACCTTCAGCTTCATCCCCTTTATCAGTATCTTCCAATGCTTTTTCTTCTTCATCATTTTCTTCTCCTTGCTTTTATTAATCATCCATGTCAGAAACTATACTGTAATGAATTTGGCCAAATATCATCTTTGATGACCTCTCCTAACACATTTGCACCTGCATCAGAATGGTCAATAAATCCGGTTAAGAAATGCTCTGGTTCCCTATGCTGTCTCTTTCTGCTGGCTTTATTTTGTGTATGACTTGAACATTTCAGTAAATCCTTTCCAAATTTACATTTGATTTCAGTGACTTTGAAGATGGATTACTACTACTCTCATTCACATAACATTCTTTGTAGAGACTTTGTTTTGGAAACAAGGGTTTTCATCAAAATAAAAATTGATTCTGTAACCTAACTTAATATCTTCTAAATTCTGTGAATTCAGCTCTTGTTAAATAGTGCTTCTTCATCCTCCTCCCCAAGCAGGCAGACACTTGTGATTGGTTGACAAATATGATTGCATACAAATTTGGGATTATCGTCTCAATTCGGCCTCTTCTGAAAAAACAAACAAACAAACAAACAAACAAAAAACGGCTGGCAGAGTTTGCTAGATTTTTTTTCTACTTTCAAAATCTCCTCACTGGCTTGTTCATTAAGTCTTTCATTTCTACTTAATCACGTGTTTCTTGCTGTTCTTTTTCTGAGGTCTGCATTCCACCGTGGTTGGAACGGAGCTCCTTTTAAAGGAGCTGATGCCTACGTGGAACTGTTCCTGCAGGAGGGTGAAAACAGTGCAGCTGTGAGTGGACGAGAAGGGAGGGTAAAGCTTGCAACCGCAGTTTGTGCTCAGCTGGGCGGCTTGAGCGTTTGGCCCCGCCCCCTGCAGGCGCTGGCTGCGCGCGCAGCCCTCTCTTTAGACCCAGGTTCGAGCACCCAGCGCCGCGTGCTATCTACCTGGCTCCTGCTTTTGGAGACTTGGTGGTGGCAAGGCTGCGGCAGGCAGGTGTTTAGCTCTTCTGCTGGCTCCTCGGTCTCCAGCTCTCTTTTCCCTCTTCTGGGAGCCACCTCCTCTTCACATCAGCAGTAGCGGGAGGTCTTATGGTGTCTTCAAGTAGGTATTAGATTTTTTAAGTTTGAAAAATTTAAGTGACAGTTTTTGTCTTTGATGGAGTGAGAAAACTTAAGGCGTACACCCTCTGAACAAAGTGTACAATACTGTATTGTTAATTATAGGCATAATATTGTTCAGTAGATCTCTAGAACTTACTTACCCTGAGTAACTGAAACTTTATACCCTGATGGAGAACAGACTCTCCATATTTTTCTGTCCAGTCTCTAAAAAACATTTGTTTCTGAGTTTGGCCATTTTTTAAAAGACTATTTGTTTGAGAGAGAGAGACAGAGAGTGAGAACAGAAGAGTGGGGTGAGGGACAGAGGGAGAAGCAGACTTCCCACTGAGCAGGGAGCCTGAGATGGGCCTGGATCCTGGAAGTCCAGGATCATGATCAGAAGTAAGGCAGACGCTTAACCAGCAGAGCCACCCAGGTGCTCCTGAGTTTGGCTGTTTTGATACTTAATATAGGTGAGATCATTCCTGATTTGCCCTCCTGTGCCTGGCTAATTTCGCTTAGCATAAAGGCCAATTGATTCATGCATGTTATTGCAAATAGCAGAATTTCATTCTTGTTTAAGGTTGAATAATGTTATATTGCATGTAAATGCCTCATTTTCTTTATCCATCAATCTTTCAATGGTGTCGATAGTTCAAACAGCAGAAGTAAAACCAGTGAGTCACCAAAGCAGCAATTTCTTGAAGTTTATTGCGCACACACCAAAAAGATAGTTTGTGAACTGGGAGCATTGAAGCCAAAACATAAAAGAAAATTCAGGAATATGTTGTTATAAAAGTGGCTTATATAGTGAGATGGCATTAAATGTTTATTCTTTACAGAGATTGGTTATAATATTTTAATTTTCCTAAATGATGGGTAATTGGTCAGTAGTTATTTCATACTAACCTTGGGAGACAATGTAAGTTTTGTTTATGATTTCCAGAAGCATAAATAAGAAAAGACCGGGGTCAAGCTAGTTTTGCAAAATAAGTTTAATTATCCTTTATATGACTAAGCTGGTTTTATCTGCTCAGAGAGTTTTCAGTGCTGGTATGTATTTGTTTTGATTTTAGCAGTGGAAATTTAGGTTGTTCCCATAGCTTGGCTATTGTAAATAATGCTGCAATAACCATGGGAGTGCAGATCTTGATTTCAGTTCTTTTGGATACATACTCTACTTCTGTAGGATTGTTAGAACTAATGATAGTTCTATACTTAATTTTTTTTCAGGAAGCATCATATTGTTTCCTACAGTGGCCTCAACATTTTATAGTCTACCAACAGTATTGAGAGTTACAATTTCTCCACATCCTCACAAACACTTGTTATTTTTAATTTTTATTTTTGATAATAGCCATCCTTCTAGTTGTGAAGGGACATATAATTATGATGTTGATTGCCATTTCTCTGATGATTAATCATATTGAGCTTCTTCGTATATGCTTGTTGGCCATTTGTGTATCTTTTGCAGAGAAATGTCTATTAAGGTTCTGTGTGCATTTTTTAATCAAACTATTTGGCCAGTTTTTGTTTGTTGTTGTTTTGGGGATTTCTTCTGGTTTTATATTTTGTTTTGTTTGTTTTAGTTTTGTTTTGTTTTGGTATTGAGTCTTTATGTGTTTTGTATAGTAACCTTATATCAGATACATGATTTGCAAAATTTGTATATTTTCTTCCATTCCATAGGTTGTTCTTTAATTGTGCTTATGGTTTTCTTTTTGGGTTCGAAGATTTTTGCTTTCCTTTAATCTCATTTGCCTATTTTTGCTTCTAACGTCTGTTTTTTTTGGTGTCATATCCAAGAAATCATTGCTAACAAGACCAATGCCTTAAAGCTTTTGTCTGTGTTTTCTTTGGGAAGGTTTATACCTATAAGTTTTATGTCTTTAGTTAAGTCTTTAATCCATTTTGATTGGGTTTTGTGTATCGTATAAAACACCAGTTTCATTGGTTTGCATATGTATATCCAGTTTTCCCAGCACTATTTGTTGAAGAGAATATCTTTATGGGTTCTTGGCACTTTTGTCAAAGAAGAGTTGACAGAATATTTGTTTCTGGGTTTGTTTTTATCCATAAACTTGGGGTATCCTCCCACTTATTTGTGTTTTCTTTAATTTCTTTTAGCAATATTTCATAATTCTCAGATATAAATAAATCTTTTGTATTCCTAATTATATTTACATTAAAGTATCTTATCTTTTTGATGCTGTTGTAAATGGGATTTTTCTTTTTGAATTTTAAAAGAGTTGGTCTTAGTGTATAGAAATGTAATTGATTTTTGTATGTTGATATTGTATCCTTGAACTTTACTGAATTCATTTATTGATTCTAACACTCTTTTTAGTGGAGTTGTTAGGGTTTTCTATATACAAAATCATGTCACCTACAAAGAGAGGAAATTTTACTTCTTTCCAAATTAGGTATCATTTATTTCTTTCTCTTGCTCAATTGCTGTGGCTAGGATTTATAGTAATGTGTGATATAAAATTAGTGAAAAGGGTTATCTTTCCTTGTTCTTGATTTTAGAGGAAAAGCTTTCAGTATTTCAACACTGAGTATGTTAGCTATGAAATTTCATATGTGACCTTTATTATTTTGTTTTAATTCTATTCTATTCCTAGTTGAGAAATTTTATAATAAAAGTGTTGAATTTTGTCAAATAATGTTTTTGCATCTGTTGAGATGATCATATGATTTTTATTTTTTATTTTGTTAATGTAGTGTGTCATATTTATTGATTTTCATATGTTGAACCATCCTTGAATTCCGTAGATAAATCCTCTTTAGTCATGGTGTATGATCCTTATAAAGTCTTGGTGAATTCAGTTTGCTGACATTTTGTTGAGCATTTTTGCATCTGTGCTTATTAGGAATGTTGGCCTTTGCTTTTCTTTTGCTTGTTTTTTGTTTGTTTGTTTTTGTAGTGTCTTTGTCTGGATTTGGTATCAAGATAATAAGTTCGATAGTGTTCCTTCCTCTTCAGTTTTTGGCCAAATTTGAGAAGGATTGACATTAATTCTTCACTTAAGTGTTTAGTAGAATATAGCAGTGAGGCTTTTCTTTGTTCGGAGGCTTAATTATTTATTCAATCTCCTTACTCATTATTGATCTGTATAGGTGTTTTATTTTTTTCACAACTCAGTCTTGGTAGGTTTTATATTTCTAGGAATTTATCCATTTCCACTAAGTTATCCAATTTGTTGGCATATAGTTGTTCATAGCAGTCTTTTGTGAACCTTTTTTATATCTATGGTATCAGTTGTAATGTCTTGTATTTCAATATCACTTGAGTTTTTACCTTTTTTTCTCAGTTTACCCAAAATTTGTTTAGTTTTTAAAAAAAAAACAAACTTGACTTTGTAAACTTGATTTTTTCTATTTTTTGTCTTCTGTTTTATGTGTGCACTAATCTTTATTATTTCCATTCTTCTGTTAACTTTTAGCTTAGACTGTTATTGTTCTTATTCCTTGAGGCATAAAATTAGATAGTTCAAGGGTTTTTTTAACGTGGACATTTAATGCTATAAAATTCCTTCTTAGTATTGCTTTTACTGCATCACATACGTTTTGATATGTAATACTTTGTTTTCATTTGTCTTGGGATATTTTCTAATTTTCCGTATGATTTCTTCTTTGAACCATTGGTTCAAGAGTGTATGGTTTAATTTTCACATATTTTGAATTTTCAAGTTTTTCTTCTGTTGATTTCTAGCCTCATTTGATGGTAGTTGGAAAAAGATTCTTTCTGTGATTTCCATCTTTGTAAATTTGTTAAAACGTTATTTTTAATCTAAAATGTGATCTATACTGAAGAATGTTCTATGAGCATTTGAAAGGAATGTATATATGTCCCTGCCATTGGATAGAGTGTTCTGAGTATGCCCGTTAGGTCCATTTGATCTGTAATGATGTTCAAATTCACTATGTCTTTATTGACTTTCCGCATGTTATATGCATTATTAAAAGTGTATTGAAGACTTTTATGGCTCTCTCTTTCTGTTTTCATTTTTGGTAATGTCTGCTTTATATATTTAGGTGTTTTGATGTTGCATGTCTTTATATTTATAATTGTTTCATCTTCTTGGTGAATTGACCTTTTTATCATTATATAATGTTCTTTGTCTCTTGTGGCAGTTTTTGTCTTAACATAACTTTTTTCTCATAGAAGTATAGCCACTGTTGCCCTCATTTGTTTACAATATTGATGGAATTATATATAAGTTATGAATTTAACATATTTTTACCCTTGGGTTTTGGAAAATGTCAAGCTAAGGCAGAAATCACAAGGAAAAAGAGATATTAAGTAGATTGAGACAATATGATAAATTAAGGATTAGAGAAATATCAAATTGAGTGGGATAGACAAAGTTATCATGATGGAAGAGATCACAGGTAGCATATAAGAAAAAATACTACTTTATAGATGAAAGGATAAAACAGCTCAATGGGGAAATACATTAAAAATTCTATTATCATTTTGATTAAAAAGCATATCTATTTATCTTTCCTTTGGCTATTTACCTTGACATTTAATTTAGCATAAGTTTAAAAAAGTAATGCCAGTATGGAAACTGACAGCTACTTTTTTGCCTATGTTGTCAGAATCTGAAAAGCTCTGTTGTGAAATATCATGTAGTACCCCTTTGGATAACTCTGTCTTCTTATGGCTTATTTATATTTGTGCATGCTTTGAGTTACAAATATTCAGTACATATACATGCACTGAATAAGTGCATTATCATGAAACAGCAAAGCTATTCTTTCAGATAGAATTGACTGCTTGTTGTTACTGGCTTCAAATGGGCACTATACAAACTTTTATCATTGCTCCATTGACAATTTAGTAAACTTACTTATTTGAATACATTTATGTACCCAGCTACCATTAAAGTATACTATTTTTTTTCTGGAGGGAAAGACCTAAGTTCCATCATTATTGTTTTCTTAGAAATGTCAGTTTATTGGGACACCTGGGTGGCTCAGTGCGTTAAGCCTCTGCCTTCGGCTCAGGTCATGATCCCAGGGTCCTGGGATCAAGCCCTGCTTTGGGCTGTCTGCTCAGTGGGGAGCCTGCTTCCCCCTCTCTCTCTCTGCCTGCCTCTCTTGTGATCTCTGTCTGTCAAATAAATAAATTTTTTAAAAAGTCTTTAAAAAAAGAAATGTCAGTTTATTGCTAAATCAGTGAGTATTACGTGAGTGAAAGAAAGGACAAATGAAATTTTAGCTGTGACAAAAGTTTTGCCTTTTGTAATTTTCTTAAACTTTCTTATAATGCATGGTTATTTTAAGGGGTTTCACACTGGAATGAAAATGATTTGGCCTGGGCAAGAAAAATGTAAAACTTCAGTCCAAGGTAGAAGGAAATTAAATATTCACTTCACAGCTATAACATCAATTGGGTTATCAGATTGTGGTAGTATTGAAATGGGTAAAACACAGCATTTTCCTCAGGTATTTTCCAATATATGCATGTTTTTTAAATTTGTTTTTCTACTATCTCTTTTTCCTGTATACTAACCGAAAGCAACATATTCTTATTGTCTGAATTGATATTTCTATTTTTGAATAATTTAGGAGACAGAGGTAGACCGTGTCACATTTTAAGTTACTTCTATATCATATTCCCAAGAATGAAAGAGAAAAACAAATGAAATGATAAAGAGAAAAAAAACTTCCCAAATATTTTCAGAGTTTCATGTAGACTTACAGTTTTAGAAAAGAGAAATGAATTTTTATGTTGAAATAAAACAGCAATAGTATTGTAATATTTAAAATAGACCAGATGTTTATTTTGTCGGTTTTATTAAAATTTGATTACTCATGGATATTATCACTGGTTAATTTGGCTTTCTATTCTATGAAAAAAATTGGAAGGAACTGCAATTTTCCATAGAGACTTTGGAAATTGCTGAAAGTCATCTTCTCTCCAGAGACCTTGTCTTATCACAACACATCAACTGAAAGTGCAAATGTCTAATACGCTAAGCTCTCTACAACTGCTCAGCCTCAGCAGTGCTTGGTACAAGGTGGTTTGTTAGAGAAATGAAGGAAGAATTTAGAGAACTGGGTTGGGATATCATTTGGCCTAGGAATAGGAGGTGGTCTTTAAACTCCTTTTATTAAAAAGATTTTATGTGTTTGAAAGAGAGACAGAGAGCACTAGAGAGAACAAGCAGGAGCTGGGGTAGGGGGGTGGGAAGGGCAGAGAGAGAGGGAGAAGCAGTCTCCCTGCTGACCAGAGAGCAGGGAGGCACTGGACTGGATCCTAGGACTCCAGGATCATGACTTGAGCCCAAGGCAGACCCTCAACGGACTGAGACACCCAGGTGCCCCTCACTCAAATGTTTTTTAAAAAGAAATACATTCAACAATAAATGTAATGAAGGATATATTGTTTTATAATTGCAAATGACTAACAACATAAAATGTCTCTAGTGAATAGTATTTTACCTTGAAGATGCTTTCTATCTAAATGATTTTAGGGTTTATATATGAACTATTACAATTGATTAGTTACCATTCAATTTTTAAAAAAATAAAATTTAAATTTGTTCTATATATGTTTGCTGGCCATTTGACAAATATGTACAGAATATGAAATTAGAAAAGCAAGTAATGATATATACCATTTTAAGTTTATTGAGTTAATAGTCATGTTACTCTGATTTGGTTTAAGCAGTACATAAAGGTGGGAAGAAGGCATGGACAATAAACTGTGGTAAATTTTGGTCAATTTCAGTTTAGTTTAGTGGTAGCCTCCCATACCCCATCCTCCAGCCCTGTGGCAGGTAGCTGTGCATTTGTTCCTGGAGGAGCTTTTCACAGACTGTAAAAGCCAGGGTAAGCAATAAGGATCCTATTCTTTAAATATTGGTGATCTTAGAGGTGTAGACAAATAAGCAGGGGGCAATTGTTACTGCATCTCCCCTTATTCTTACAAGTCCTTCCCCCTCCAAGTAAGTTAGCACCTAGGGGATTTAAAGAAACAGTTCCTTTTTTCCCCTTCTTTTTGCTCTTTGTTCCCTTTTGAGATCCAGACATTGATGATGAGGACATTCAAAAGCAACTGTATATTCGGGAGAAATTAGAAAGTTAGCAGGTAGGTTCAGGGGAAGGTGCTGTCTTTGAAAAGATGACTTAGGCTAATTTTCAACACTAAGACAGCCTACCTTAATAAAAACAACAACAACAAAACAACCAACCAACCAACCAACCAAACAAACAAAGAAAACCTAGGAAACCCTGGGGGAGGGAGATAATCTGATCCTGATTTACCCTATTAATTGAATCAAATATCTAGTCTTCAGTTAAAAGAAATCATAAGGCATATAAGGAAACAGAGTAGTATGTACCATTCAAAGGGAAAAAAACAACAACAGAAATTATATATGAGAAGAACTTGATGGGAGAATTTCTAGACAGACTGTAAAACAACTGTCTTAAAGATGCTTAAAAAGGAAGAGCTGGAGAATGTCAAAAATAGTGTATGATAAAAATAGAAATATCAATAAAGGGAAAACCTAAAAAGGCATGAAAAAGAAATTCTGAATCAGGAAAGAACAATAACTGAAATGAAAAATTCACTAGACGGATTCATGGGCTCATGTATAGAGGTAGAATAAAGAATCAGGAACACAAAGATGGCACAATTGAAATTATTGATTCTGAGGAATAGAACAATGGAAAAGGTGAACGAACTCATCGAATGGATCAATATTTTTTAGTGGGAGTCTTAGAGGAGAATGGAAGAGAAGAAAGAATAGAGAGAATATTTGAAACAACAGCAGATCATTTTCCATATTTGATGAGATACATGAATGTAAACATCCAAAAAGCTCTACAAACTTCCAAGTATGATGAACTCAAAGATACCCATACCAAAACACTTATAATCAAAATTTTAAAAGCTATAGACAAAGAGGGTATCTTGAAAACATCAAGAGAGAAGTGACTCATCCCATACAAGGAATCCTCAATTAGATTAACAATTTGTTAATCTATAGTTCTATAGAATCTATAGTTCTATTCTATAGAACTCATTCTGATGAGTTCTCATCAGAAATTTTGGAGGGCTGAAGATAGTGGGCTGATTTTAAAAGAAAATAAAAACTGTCAACCAAAAATCCTATATCCTTAAGTTGTTCTTCAGAAGTGTGGAAGAAATTAATAGTTTCCAGATAAAAGCAGAAGGAGCCCATTTCACCAGATGTGCTCAGTAGAAATATTAAATGGAGGCTTGCACGTTTAAGTGAAAGGACATTAAGTGGTAAATCAAAGTGATATGAGCATATATAGATTGCAGTAAAAGTAAATACATAGATAATTGTAAACTAGCTTTTTAACTTTGGTTCGCAATTCCACATTTTGTTTTCTATGTAAGAGACTAATGCTTTTGAAAGTTATTATTAGCTTGTGTTATTAGACACACTGTGTCTGAAGATATAGTTTTGTGACAACTGAAGTAGTTGGGAAGAGTTATAAAAGGAACAGTTTTTGTATATTATTGAGATTATATAAATTAAAATTAAAATGTCATAACTCCAGGATGTTAATTATAATTTCCATTGTAACACAAACACACAAAGCTATAGATTATACATGAAAGGAAATGAGAATGAAAATATTTCACTGTAAAAAAACTAAGCAGAAGACAGTAATTCAGAAAGTGAGGGACAAAAAAAATCTGTCAGACAAATAGAAACAAATAGTTAAATGACAGGAGTAAACCCTTATCTGTAATTACTTTAAAATAAGTGGTTTAAGCTTCAATCAAAATACAGATTGGCAGAATATATTTAAAACAACAACCATGATTAACTATATATTATCTATAGGAGACTCACTTTAGATCCAAAGACCCATAGGCTTTGAAAGTGAATTGATGGAAAAATATATTAATACAAACAATAAAGAGAGCAGGAGTGGCTATATTAATATCATACAAATAAACTTTATATTAAGAAAGTTCATAAGAGACAAAAGACATTTTGTGTTAATAAAATGACCAGTGCATCAAGAGGATGTTATAAATATTTATGTGCCTAATAACAGACCATCAAAATGTATAATGCATAAACAGCAACAACATAATACAAATTCTTCTCAAGTACATATATTTTTTTATAAGTTATAAATTTTGTAGGATATTTTGGCCACAAATTAAGTCTCAGTAGATCTAAGAGGATAGATATCATACAAAGTATCATCTCTGGCCATAACAGGATGAAGTTAGAAATCAGTAAAGATGAAAAACTGGAAAATATACAAATTTGAGGAAATTAAACAACATACTCTTAGAAAATCAGTGGGTCCAAGAAGAAAATTACAAGGGGAATTAAAAAATGAGGAGAGACAAAGGAAAATGAGAACACAGCATTCCAGAACCTACAGTACAGAAAAAGCAGTGCCAAGGAGGAAATTTATAGCTATAAAATCTCACTTAAAAAAGAAGACCAGTCTTAAATCAACAACCTATCTTTATAACCTGGGGAACAAAAGGAAGAGGAACAAACTAAACACAAAGCTAGAAAAAAGGAAGAAATAATAAAAATTAGAGCAGAAGAAAATAGAAAGATAATAGAGAAAATCAACAAAACCAAAATTTAGTTTTTAAAAAATATCAGCAGAATTGATAAATCTTTACTTAGATTGACTAAGGGGAAAAAAAAAACATCTAAATTAATAAAGTCAGGAATGAAAGTGGATACATTACCACCAATTCTACAGAAATAAAAAAAAATAAGAGATTATTCTCAATAATAGCATGACAAAATATTGGATGACCTTGGTAAAATGGGCAAATTTCTGTAAATACAAAAATAATCAAGAAAAGCCTGAGGGCTCATACTTTCTTTTTTTTAAAGCTATGGTAATCAAAACAATGTAGTATTGGGCCCAGAATTAACCCTTGCATATGGCGAAATAATTTTTGACAAGGGTACCAAGACAATTCAATGGAAAAAGGACAGTTTTTTCTACCAACGATGCTGGAGAAAATTGGACATCCACCTGTAGGAGAAACAATTTGGATCCTTACTTAAAGCCATATGCAAAAATAAAAATGGATCCAAAGTCATAAATGTAAGACCTAAAACTATAGAATTCTTAAAAGAAGACGTGGGGGAAAAGTTTCACAGCACTGAGTTTATTAACAATTTCTTAGATTTTCCGCCAAAACCAAAGGCAATCAATGAAAAATAGGCAAATGGACTTAATGAAAATTTAAAATAGAGACTATCAACAGAGTAAAAGGTAATCTACATAATGGGAGAGAATATTTTCAAATCATGTATCTAATTTTACTATCCAGAATATATAGAAACTTCTAAAATTCAACAACAAAAATATCAAACACCTGCATTAAAAAATGGACAAAGTACTTGACTATAAATTTCTCCAAAGAAGATATGCAAATACACAGTGAGTGTGAAAGATGCTTAACGACACTAATTATTAAGGAAATGATAATGAAGACTAATGAGATACTACTTCACAGCCATTAGGATCACTACAGTGAAAACAGAAAATAAAAATTGGCAAGGATTTGGAGAAATTGGAACTCTTGTGCACTGTTGATGAGAATCTAAGATGATATAGCTGCTCAGCAAAACATTATGGCAGTTCCTCAAAAAATTTTAAAAATCGATTTATCAAAAGATTAAGTGATCTCACTTCTGGGTATATATTCAAAAAATTGAAAGCAGGGTGTCAGAGATATCTGCACTTTCATGTTTACAACAGGCTTATTAACTGTAGTTGAAGTGTGGAAGTAAGTCAGGTATCTGTAGTAAACAAATAGATAAGCAAACTGTGTTTTATGCACCCAATGGAATATTATTCAGGCTTTGGAAGAAAGAAATTCTGATATACTACATCTTAAGGGAATTATGCTAAGTGAAATAAGCCCATCATAAAAAGACAGATACTGTATGCATTTACTTAATGAAGTACTTAGAGTAATCAAAATCATAGAGACAGAAAGTAGAATGATGGTTGCCAGAAGCTGAGGAGAAGGAGGCAACGGAGAGTCATTGTTGTAGGGTATAGCGTTTCATTTTTTTGAGGTGAAAATAGTTTTGACGATGGATGGTGGTGATGATTGTACTACAGTGTGAATCTACCTAATACCACTGAATTATACCTTTAAAAATGCTTCAGGTGGTAAATTTTATGTTTTTGTATTTTGCCACAATATTTTAAAATTGAAAGAAAAAATATTTGGGGAAATTTGAATAGGAATAATTATTAGGTGAAATCCACAAATTAATCATTTTGGTAGAAGTTTTATGATATTTTGGTTATGTTAGGAAAGATCATTATGTTTTAGAGGTGAATTCTGAAGTATTTGGGAGTGAAATGTCTTGGTATCTTTAATGTACTTTAGCAACAGAATAAAATAAAAGAATTGTGACATCATGTTGGCAACTGTCATCTAAGTGATGTGTACTGGGTATTTATTTTACTGTGCTCTCTCTCTTTTTTGTTATATTTAAACATTTCCATAATAAAAAATTTTTAAATATTCCATTATTTGTATAGTTCATATACTCTATGACATAAACACACACACACACACACACACACACACACACATAATTCATAGAAATAACATTCAAAAATAAGAAATGAGAGAAGCAGGTACTGTTTCTTATTACTCAAAGACAATTCTTGCTAACCTGTTAGCATATATTTTTATGATTTTTCTATGCTTATTACTTTTGGTTGTGAAAAAATCAACAATTTTTCTGTGATAAGCTGTTTATAAATATTAAAATGTTTCATTAAATTTCCTTTTAAATATATTCTGGTATATGGATAGAGAAACTTTCTTGAGTGGGGTTGTTAGCTTAAAGGGCATGCATGTTTGTAATCGTAATTGATGCTGCCAGATATATTCCTAAGAATGCTTTAACACTGAATATATCAGCTCTTGAGTTTTAAGGATGCAAATATTATATATTCTGGATATTCAGACACATGGTTTGCAGTGAAAGCATTTCAGTATACATAAGACACTAGTGTTGCTATCTGTAACAGATGCTGTTTTACTGCCAAGATGCCATTTGCCAGGCCAGGACACTAATATCCTAGCAGTGAGAACTACTGGCTATTAGTAGCTCACATCTGCACCCTTCTTTGGAGGGTGTTATTGGGCTGATAAAAACTATATTACTCAAAGATGTTTAAGAATTTAGACTCTCCAGCAACCTCCATGGGTCATGGCCTCCATGGTCAATGACCTATCCAAAGGATTATAGCAGGGCCAACCACTGTTTTCTAGATACAATGGCGCTGGGTTAATTTACTAGTAGAATTCTCCCAGGGATTATGGTGAGGCTGGATATCTCCTGAAGTTACATTTTTATCTCGTTCAGGGTGGGTAAATTTTTCCTGTGTAGGGACAAACAGTAAATTTTTTTTTTAAGATTTTATTTATTTATTTGACAGACAGAGATCACAAGTAGGCAGAGAGGCAGGCAGAGAGAGAGGGAGAGGAGGAAGCAGGCTCCCTGCAGAGCAGAGAGCCCGATGCGGGGCTCGATCTCAGGATCCTGGGATCATGACCTGAGCCGAAGGCTGAGGCCCTAACCCACGGAGCCACCCAGGCGCCCCCAAACAGTAAATTTTTTATGCTTTTCAAGCTCTGCGGTCTCAAGCTACTGAGGTTATTACGACAATGTGTTACTGGCATAAAAACAGACATGTAGACCAGTGGAATAGAATAGAGATCCCAGAAATACAGTCAGGCCTATATGGTCAATTGATCTTCAATAAAGTTTCCAAATAAACAGTTGGGAAAGGATAGTTTCTTCAACAAATGATACTGGGAAAACTGGATAGCCACAACCAACAGAATGAGATTGCTTCCTTATATAACCCCATACACAAAAACAACTAAATGGATTAAAGACTTAAATATAAAACCGGAAATTGAAACCCCTGGAGGAAAACATAGGAGCATATGCAAAAGCTTTATGATACTGATCTTGACAAATATATTTGGATAAAACACCAAAATCAAAGACAACAAAAGCAACAATTGACAGTGGGACTACATCAAAATAAAAAGCTTCTACACAGGAAAGAAAACAACCTGTGGAATGGGGGAAAAAATCTATCAGACCATATATCTAATAAAGGGGTTAATTGTACAAAATATATAAGGAAGTCTTTCTACTCAATAGCAAAAAAGCAAATAACCTGATTAAAACATGAGCAAATGATTTGAATAGATATTTTTCTAAAGGCATATGAATAGGTAGCAGGTATATGGGGAAAAAAAGCTCAACATTACTAATTTTCAGGGAAATGCAAATCAAAACTACAATGAGATATCATCTTATACCCGTTAGGATGGATATTATCAAAACAACAAAAATAATAAGTGTTAGTGAGGATGTGAAGAAATTGGAACCCTGATGAGAATGTAAAATGGTGGAGCTGCTATGGAAAACCATGTGGAAATTCCTTAAAAAATTAAAAATAGAACTACCATGTGATCTAGTAATTCTGTTGGGGAGTATATATCCAAAGGAATTAAAACCAGAATCTGGAAGATATATCTGCACTTCTGTGTTCATTGCAGCATTTTTCACAACAGCCAAGATACGGAAACAACCTAGGTATCTGTCAGACTAATAGACACAGAAAATGTCACACACACACACGCACACACACACACACACACACACACACGGTGGAAAATATTTACCTTTGAAAAATAAGAGAATCATCCCATTTTCAACACCATAGATGAACCTATAGGATGTTATTCCATGTAAAATAACCCAGTTATAAAAGGACAAGTACTGTATGATTCAGCTCAGATGAGGTATCAAAATGGCTCAGTGGGTTAAGCCGCTGCCTTCGGCTCAGGTCATGATCTCAGGGTCCTGGGATCGAGTCCCGCATCGGGCTCTCTGCTCCCCGGGGAGCCTGCTTCCTCCTCTCTGCCTACGTGTGATCTCTCTCTGTCAAATAAATAAATAAAATCTTTAAAAAAAAAATAGTCAAACTCAGAAACAGAGTAGAATGATGCCTAGGAGGACACCTCAATGAGAAGTTACTGCACAAAGTGGGTAGAAGTTTCAGTTAATCAAGATAAATAAGATTTAGGGATCTGTGTACAACATTTTGTCTATATATTTTATTGTATATTCAAATTTTTGTTAATAGGATATATTTCCTATTAAGTGTTCTTGCCACAATAAAAAAAGAACTTGATATGTTCCAAAAAATATTACTTATGGATGTGAAATTTTAATTTCTTATAATTTCCGCATGCCAGGAAATACTCCTTTTCTTTTACATTTTTTTCAGTCATTTAAAAAATTTAAAACCATTCTTAAAACGTATAGCATGTTGATTTGACACATTTATATAATGCAGTATAATTACCACATTAATGTTAACTAGCACTTTTATCATATCACATGATTACTATTTCTTTATTTGTGGTGAGAATGTTTAAGATCTACTTTATTAGCAAATTTGAAGTTTATAATGCAGTTATTATTGACTATTATTACTATGCTGTGCATCAGATGTCCAGAACTTAATTTACCAGTTGCAAGTGTACATGCCTTTATTAATAGCACATACATAATTTTTCTGTTTGAAAAAGGACATTTACAATTGTGATAAAAATGAAAGAGTGTTGTTTATGAGAATTTAACTTAAGAAAAAATGGAATTTCTCCATATTTGTGTATATATGTATATTCAGGCTTGTTCACTTGGGTATATTAATATGCACATAACATACATATTTTTCAGTAGTGATAAAGAGACAACAAATTTTTTAAAGGATTATTTATTTATTTGAAAGAGCAGAGCGAGCAAGAGAGAACATAAGTGGGGGAGAGAGGCAAAGGGAGAGGGAGAAGCAGGCTACCCACTGAGCAACGAATCTGATTCAGGACTTGATTCCAGGACTCCAGATCATATACCGAGCTGAAGGCAGACACTTAACTAACTGAGCCACTCCAGTGCCCCAGAGAGACAATAGTTTTAATGGGAGTGGAAATTTTTTTTTCTACGTTTGATTTATATTCTCCAACTTAAATAATAATTTTTATATGTGAAAAGTAGCATGTTTAAATAAAGGAAGATTATTTATTTGGTTTCCCTGGATTTATATCTTAAAATATATGTATTTTTTCCTATTATATTGAGACGTATAATGAGATGATAGTTACTGTTCACAAAAGAGATAGACTGAGGTGTGTGATGACATCACTACCTCTTCCATGAGTTTTTGGTGTAGTATGAGAATGTACAACAGATCAATTCAGTGAAATGCTGTTCCATATATCTTATATATTCTATCTGCACATATATTTTAGGGAGACTAGTTTAGTTCAGCAAATCACTTTTCCTTTAAAAAAAAGTTGAGCATAGCTGCTAAAATACATTAATGTTCTTTACTAGTTGTAAGATTTTGGCCATAAATAACAGTTTATTGGACCAACAGTGGCTCACTCCCTCAAGATATTCCATTATTTCACATTGGAAAATATCTGCTTAAAGGGAGCTTATTGTCTCATGTTTGTAAGAGCGCTGCTGCGCCCCCGGTTATATCACATTCCATCTTAAAGGGAGGCAAAATATATAGGCAAAACATGTCATTTTGTTTTTATATCGGACTAGTCTCCTTTTTTATATGTTTTTATCTTGAATGAAATCTGTTCTTATCACTTGTGATTAAAATACGTATAAGGATAATGGATTAATAAGATGAGTTCAGACTAATAATGCCTCTTTCTTATTTAGAAGAAGTTAATGTGTTATTTTAAATATTAAATTGAACATGGATTGAAAAAAGTACAATTGAGAGAGGCATTTTATAGTTAATGAATTATGAATCCAGAATCTTGATCATTCTTACCACCTGCATTCCTGAAAGACTTTAATCCTAGTGTCAGATAAATATAAATAGTTAATCAGACATCTAAAACTTTCAGAAATATTTCTGTTTAACATCAAAATCTATTAGGATAAATGATTTTGATGGATGCCATTTTATTTTTACATGGCAATATATTGAATGGTTAAAAACAGAGATAAGCAAGAGATCGACAAGTCTTCCAACTTAAACATTAATGAAAATTAGAGAATAAAGCATGAATTTTAATTCTTTAACATAATCCTACATAATTCATGAATAAATAAAGCTCAACAATGGCTTTTTGAGGCAAACATTAGTTCATTAAAATATTCTTTTATAAAATAATTTCTGTGCCAAGGCACATATCAGGGATTAGCTTTAGTTAAAGCAAATTTCCGAAGAGTTATTTGCTTTTCTTCATAATATTTTATATTTTGATAGAGGCACATAGCAGAGAGGGACTAAGTCTGAGAAATTTCAGTAACTTAAAGCCACAAACTAATGGGTAGAACTAATGTTAAAATCTAGGCATGATCCTTCCATTCTTTCCTGAGTTTGAAGTAGAATCTTCTATTTTTATCAGTACACTTACTATAAAGGTTTTTTCATTTTGTTATTAATTCTAAAGGAAAATAGTCATAAGTGTCTGTTTTATCTTTTTTATCACCCCACCCCCAACATCTGCTCAAAATCTTCAGAAAATGTTTGGTGTTTTAAAACGGTGGTTTCCAAATAATGTTTCCAGGGCTAGCAGCATCAGTATTACCTATGAATGTATTAGAAATGCAGATTCGTGACCCCCACCTTCACATACACAACCTGAATTATCTGAGACTGAGTCAAGAAATTCTCTTAACAAATTCTCCATATGATTCTTAGGCATTGTAAAGACTGAGAACCACCAATTTAGTATATATGATATTAAGGAAATTATACTAAACCCACAGTGTTTTTTAAGCTAATTTTTATTTTTTGTCTTTAAAGAAAATTTACAAGTAAATTTGGATCTGTTCTTCAGTATACAGTGAAATTAATTTTCTATCATGATACAATTAAGAACTGTTTATTTTCCGCTGGTAGTTTGGAGAATGGAATAAAAGAAGACTGCCAAGAAATTCAATTAACTTGAGAACTATTGCTAGATTTGTAGTAATTTTCATATATCATGATATATCCCATATCATATATCATATATATATTCCCTAATTAAATATAAAACTAATGATCGGGGCCACCCTGGGTGACTCAATTGGTTAAGTATCTCTTTGGCTCAGGTCTTCCTTCCAGGTGGTCATCCCATGTCACCATCCCCTGCTCAGTGGGGAGCTTTTCCCTCTCCTCCCTCCTTGTGCTCTCTTTCACTATCTCTGTCTCTCTCAAATAAATAAAATCTTTAAAAAAGTAATTATTGGCTTTGTGGAATTCTATTTTTTAACAGTGATTTAAGATGAACACTTTACCTTTGACAGCCTTTATGGTCTGATTAGATAAATATTTGTTTTGCTATTTCTTATGTAATTAGTACTATAAGATGTGCAAAGTTAATGTTCTTTTACATGCCTGCTAGCAAAAGTTATATGTGTTGTAATGAATGTAAAAGTTTTTACTACTGCCTTAACAACCTTACTCCTAATTGGTCTGTTCATATTTAGTTTCTTCATGATTCAGTCTTGGTATATTGTATGTTTTTAAGAATTTATCCCCTTTTTCTAGGTTGTCTAATTTGTTGGTATATAATTTTTAGTATTTGTTGATGGTTTCTTCCACTGTGCAGAAGGTTTTTAGTTTAACGTAATCCCAGTTACTTATTTTAGCTTTTGTACCCTTGCCTTTGGAGTCAAATCCAAAAATATATCACTTGGACCAATGCCAAGGTGTTTATCACCTATATATTTTTAGAGGAGTTTTATGATTTCAGGTCTTATATTGAAGTCTTTAATCTATTTTGAATTAATTTTTATACATGAGATAGATAAAGGCCCAGGTTATTCTTTTGCATGTAGCAGTCTAGATTTCCCAACACTGTTTATTGAAGAGATTGTCCTTTCTCCATTGTATATTTTGCCTCCTTTGTCATAGATTAATTGGCCATATATGTGCAGGTTTATTTCTGGGCTCACATATAGTCTTGGTGCTTTTCAATCTGCTGTTTTATTCATTGTGTTTTAGGCCAATTGTGACTGCAGTTTCCTCTAGCACTTTGGGACTCCTGGATGTCAATCTTACTGGTTTTCCAAGACAGACATACTGGTTTCTGGTCTCTTTGGTGCAGATTCCAGGGGATAGGGTGCACAATGTGGAGCACCAACCTCTCTTTATTCTGGATAGAGCTGGGCATAGGTTTAGCTATTTAATTCTTTTTATTATTTATTTATTTATTTACTTTTGGTGAAGCTGTGTCACTGTCTGTTCTAATCAGTTCATTGTGGTTCTTTTGTGATTTGTTCTGTTCATTTGGTTTTCATATCTTTTTCAGAGGGAAATTTTTTATATTTAGCTGTAAATTTGTTATGTCCATGGGAGGAGGTGGGTTCAGGAATCTTACTTTATTTACTTCCATCTTGTACCCCTCTCTTTAATGAATTACTGATTTTTTGTAGTAGTATGTTTTGATTTATCTTTTGGGTGTCTACAGGGGATTTTTGCTTTGTAGTTACCATGAGGCTTACGTAAAATGTTTTATAGATGTAACAGTAACAGACTACTTTAAGTTGTTAACAACTTAGATTGCCCACAAAAACTCTTTTACCTCCCTCAAGCCATTTTATTTTTCAATATCATAATTTACCTCTTTTTGAATTATTTATAATTAACAAATTATTATAGTTAATAGTTACTGTTAGTATTTTTGTCCTTTAATCTTTGTACTTGATTTAGGTTTTTAGCACACCACCAAACTGACATATTAGCATATTCTCAGTTTCACTATATACTGAGTTTTATCAGTGTGTTTTATGTTTTCCTATGTTTTTATATTATATATGTTTTTATATAGCCCTTTTATTTCAGTTTGATGAACCCCTTTCATTTCTTATAAGATGGGTGTAGTGAATGAACTCCTTCAACTTTTATTTGAAAAAGTCTTTATTTCTCCTTCACTTCTGAAAGAGCACTTTGGTGGGTAAAGTGGCTGTTAGTGACTGTAAAGCTAATTGTTATTTTCTCTCAGTACTTTATATCATCCTACCTCTCCTGGCTTCCAAGGTGTTTGCTAATAAAACTAGTAATAGTTTTATGGGGATTCCTTTGTATGTGATTTCTTTTTCTTGTTGTTATAAAATTCTCTTCTTCCTTGATTTTAGACAGTTTTATTATAATGTATTTTGAAGAAAAATTTTTGGTTATTAAAATTTTGGGTGGATCTATGAGCTTCATGAACCTACATATCTATATGTCTCCCAGATTTGGGAAGTTCTCAGCCATAATATCTTTAAAGAAGTTTTCTGCCCCTTTCTTTTTCTCTTTTTCTTGAGGGACTTTAATAATACATAGATTGTTTCTTTTCATGATATCTCATAATTTATGTAGGCTTTCTTCATTCTTTCATATTGTTTTTCTCTGATTGGATAATTTCAAATATGTTTTCTATTTCATGGATTATTTTTTCTTTTTAAATCTCCTTTGATGCTCTCTATTTTACATTTTATTTGTAAATCTCTGTAGCTCTAGAATTTCTGTTTATTATTTTTTCTAAACTTCTCAAGTTTGTTCATACTTTGTTTTATTAATAAGTGAAATGTCTTTATGTTTTTTCCTGTTGCTTACTGAGCTTCTTGAAAAAAACTATTTCGGTGTCTTTATCAGGCAAACTGTAGATCTCCATTTTTTGGTTTTGGTTGTTAGAAACTTATCTTTTTCTTTTTCTTTTCTTCTTTCCTTTCCCCTTCCTTCCTTCCTTCCTTCCTTCCTACTTTTTCTCCTATTCTTTTTCTTTTTCCTTTTCGGTGGTATCATGTGTCCATGATTTTTGACCCTTGCATTGTTGTCTTCACATTGAAAAAGTAGTTGCCTCCTCCAGTCTTTACTGAGTGGCTTCAGAAGAGATACACCTTCTATCATCCATGTCAGAGATTCTGAAGCATTCTCAGACCTTTCCTATGGATGTGTCTGCTCCACACATGTGGAGATTCTTCCTTCTTGTGGGGGAGTTTTTAACAATGTATGTTTGCAAAGCCAGATTGGTTGCAATCTCTTGTTTGTTTCCCCCAGTCCTGCAGATTTGAGTTGGCTTTCTGTTTATGCTCACTAACTGTCTGCAAAGGCCCCTCCGGATGCTGTTGGAGATATGCACATTGAGCTGACCCTGGCATGGGAGCATCCATGGGCAAGGCATATAGAGTACTGGGGTGCCTATGGACCAGAGTAGGGGGTATATATGGCATACCCAGTAACCTATGTTAGTGATGGACATGGATGACTAGAAGGGGATAGGAAGTATTTTTAATACATAAGGAATAAATGTTGTGCAATACATAGTTTAAAGGAAACAAAACATTAAAGTTTTAGGTGTACAGGACTTTAAGCAAGGAGGTGGTATCCTGATACAAATTGATCCTTCTGACCCTGAATATTTCTCTTTGCCAAATTAGGAATATACCCACTTCCTTAGTGAAGAAGATATAGAAACTAATTTATATAAAATGTTCTATTAAAATATGTCTAGAAAATTTGTAATTTTAATCATAATAAATATCTATGTTTCATTTTCATGATATTTCATAATAAATACATATGCTATGATAAACATATTTCCAAAGTATATTGCTGTATTATGGTTTATATCAAATATATTAAATTGAATTAAAATTAATTTATAAATGTGTTAGTGATAGTTTAATACCTGAAATTTATTTGATTAAGTATTATTTTAAATTAATAATTAAGTTTCATATAGTTGATTCTAACACAGTTGACTGAAATTTCTACAGTTTTGCTGTTAAAGAAAAAATGATCAATAATCAATGTATATCACAGTCAAATTCTTAAGTCCTAAGTTGTTTTTTTGTTTTGTTTTGTTTTGTTTTCCAGATTAAAGCTCTTTGAATTATTATTATTATTTTTTTATAAATATATAATATATTTTTATCCCCAGGGGTACAGGTCTGTGAATCGCCAGGTTTACACACTTCACAGCACTCACCAAAGCACATACCCTCCCCAATGTCCATAATCCCACCCCCTTCTCCCAAACCCCCTCCCCCCAGCAACCCTCAGTTTGTTTTGTGAGATTAAGAGTCACTTATGGTTTGTCTCCCTCCCAATCCCATCTTGTTTCATTTCTAAGTTGCTGTTTAAGGGTACTAAGATGTGAAAGCTGACTCAAGTTAATTAATAAGGACTCCAGCAACTGTGCAAAAAAATAAAGTATTTATTTGTATTGAAGAGTAATAGGAAAATAATACCAGAGTTGTATTTTATTCCCCCGGAACATTTTAAAAGTATAAGAAAACTTTGAAATTCCACTTAAAAGCTACTATAATTTACATGCTTATTACTTGTATACATTTTGTTTTTCAGATTGTTAACCTTACTTTCAAAAGCTGCAAATCATTTTTCTGATACAGAAAACTTGGTTTAAGCAGCATACCTATGGATATTGCAGCTCTTCTGTGAGGAATAACCAAATAGATTTCTAAATTCAAGAATCTCTAAAATTCAGAAGTCCTCATTATTGGCATTACCCCTCAATTGCTGATTCATTTATTGCACTGTTTCATGCTGGGTAGCTACTCTGAAGTTTGTACCAACTCAGCTGTTATCCATCTTAGTAATAAGTTCTACAAAATCACTTCCTCATTGGGAGTAAATTGTCCTATTCAGAAGTGTCAGTCATGAATATAAAATTTTAAATATACTTAAAAATACAGTAGAACTACCAAAGATAGGTAATAAATGTTGTACACTGGTAATAATCAATCAACTTATATTAAACCTGCAATTCTTTGTAAAACATGCATGATCTTGATGGATGATGGTAGGATATTAAAATATATAAACAATTACTGGGTTTAGATTCTAAGAGCTCATTAAATATTCTGGCCTTTAGAGTTAAAATCCTTTAAGACAATAGTTATTAAATGCAGTTTACTTTTATCTAAGCTCAAAAAAAATATGTATATCAGTCACTTTATTTTCTAAGAACTACCTTAAAATGATACTCTTCTCTACCTCCTATTAAGTTGTTAATATATTTAACTAGTATTAGAAGTGCAGTTAAATTTACTCTTTGATAACATCTTGATATTTTTTAAGAGGCTATGAGTACTGGACTTCCATTTCTTAAGTTACCTTTATTTCCTTTATTCAAATGAACAGCTAATTAATAGCCTTTTCTGTATTTGAAGGGGAAACTCATTAACCAAAATATTCCTTTCTGAAATGTTGGTCTTTGAAAATATTTACTTCATATTTTTCAAATTAGTTTTACACTTTCCTTCCTCCTCTTCTCTTTCCCCACTCAGACATGCAGATACAACACACACACACACACACACACACACACACACTCACACGTGCACACACACATGCACACTGTTCTGCTTTCATATCTTTATGCCCCACACTATCATATAACTCTGTGGGTCCTCTGCTTTATTTTCCTTTTAGGGAATACAGTGTTCCAGATTTTTATTAGTGTTATTTACCATCCAGAATGGTACGGAAAGTATATTCATGACTGGAAGGGAGAACCCCACACACCCCCCAAGCATATATTTTCTTTCCTACAAAGAAGGCACAGAACCAAAGAGCCAATTGTGTTTATTGCATGTCTTCATTCAGGGCGGTTTCCCATCTATTTTGCTAAAATATTCTACTGACTGGTACTCCTGCTTAGGTGCTCACTCCCTATTGGAGGCTAAATGTATTCCTTTAAAGGATACATTCAAGTTCTAACTGTAGGTGTGAATACAAGTGAATGTGATCTTATTTGGAAATAGTGTCTTTTTAGATGATAACAGTTAATATGACATCACCCTGGGTTACGGTGGCCCCTAATGTAATGTAATACCTCATAAAGCATCCTTATAAGAAGAAAGAATTTTGAATACAGAGACACACAGGGAGACCACTACATGAGCCACAGCAGAGACAATGCACCAACAAATCAAGCAACTTCAAGGATAGCCAACAGCCATCAGAAGCTAGGAAAAAGCCAGGATGGATCACCCCTCAAGAATTTCAGACAAGGCATGTCTAGCACCTTGATTTCAGACTTCTGTCCTTCAGAACTGAGAGAGAAAAAAATTTGTTATTTTAAGCTGTCCAGTGTATGATGTTTGTTATGGTGGCCCTCGGAAACTACTACACCGACTTTCAGTTCAGTCTCAACACAGTGAGATCCTTTGCCCACATAACATATTCTTTTTCTTTTCCCCACTATAAACATATTCTTAAGAACTCTGAGTGATATTTTAAAATACTTACTAAATCTTGTCCCTTTTGTGCATAGAGTGCTCTAGTATCTCCACAGCTCTCTTACAGTAAAAGCTATTATAATTTCTGTAGGGCTGTATTTGATCTGGTCCTTGTTGGGTCTCCTGTCTTAATTCCTAGACTTGCTGTTTGCTCACTCTGTTTTAAGCAACTGGCCTTTTTACTGTTCTTAAAATATAACTGAAATGTCATTTTTAGACAATAACATTATGGATTTTTTGTGCTTGGCATATTTTTTTGGCTCAGAAATTCAGGTGCTTAACTCCCTACTTTCATTATTTGTTTTTGCAGTTGCAGTATTACTTCTTCCTATAATATTTTAACTGGATTTTTATTTTCCAGAATTATGTAAACTTTAATAAATTGTTTTATTGTTTGATATCTTTCCCTACTAAAATATATTTAAGAAATCATTTTAGTGCTCCCTGTTTTATAGCTGTTCCATCCAATACAGTAGCCACTAGCCACATGTAGATATTGAACCTTTGGATATTCAGATTTAACATGTGCTCTAAGTGTGAAATGCATACCAGATTTCAAAAACTTAGTATAAAAAATAACAAACTATGTTAACAATGTTTATATATTGATTATATTTTGAAATGACAATATTTTGGATATATAAGTTTAGATAAAATATGAAATTTCAATAGTTTCAACTTTTTAAAATGTGGCTTTTAGAAAATTTTAAATTTCATGTTCCTCTCACACTTGTAGTCTGCATTAAATTTTTACTGGAAGAGTGGTGATCTGGATGAAGCTGAGGCTGGGAAGGGAGGTTAGGGATGAATGAATGGTAAAGTGCTTGTGCTTCTTAGGAAACACATTTATGTTTTATGAAGGAATTTCTGAATGCACTTTCTTAAAGAGTACATTATTTCATAGTAATTTTGGTAACAACATAAAGTCAATTGGGGGCAAATTTTAAGGAGGTCTCAAATTAGAAACTGCTTATTTTGTGAGCTCAATTTTATGAATTGAAATAGAACAAGTATATAAAAATAGGTATACTAGATATGTTATGTTACCAAAAACAGAATGTGTAGCTTTAAAATGTATCTTAATTTCAAAAACAATATTTTAATGTTTTTTATTTATACACCAGAAGTCTCATTTTTTACACTATAAATCTAGCTTTAAACTACATGTAATGCATGTGTTATGCTTCTGAAAGAGCTTTTGATCAGCTGGTAAAGTAGAATATTAGTAGTCATCTGAAAATACAATGGATGAGAGGTTAGCCTGTTAAATGGATGGAAAGAGGAAAAAACAGTGTTATTTGTAAACAGTGGAAATCAGAACAATGTCATTTCATCATTGCATTTCTTAAATGAATGCATTGTAATAAAGAGTCCATTAACTTTGGTGCATTGATGGGACATACAGTTGTGCCATGACACATACATTAGCCCACATGGACATACCAACAAGAGGTGAAGGTTTTTGGCCATTGGCCAAAATTAATTCCTTCCTTGTGCTATTATAACTGGAGATAAGACTATCTAATAGTGACTATATTTCCCAGATTATTTGCTGTGAAGCAAGGCCTGTGACTAATCTCTTAGCAATGAAAAGTGAGTTAAATTATGTATGACAATTTGGAATCAGTCTTGAAAATATTAGTTATCCACTTTCCCTTATTGTCTTTATCTTTTCACAATCTTGAAAGTGGACAATGGGAAATTTGGTTTGATACCACAGACAAGGCCAATGCCCTGAGAGATGGCAGAGAAACATGGTAAAAATCTTGGTTGCTGAGTAAATCCATGGGGCAGAGTTGTCTTACCAATCTGGACCTCTTCTCACAGTTAGAAGGAAGATAAATTCCTCCATTCCTTAACCCACTATATTTTGAGAGCTCTTTGCACTACAGTTTAGCCTTTTAACTTATAATAAGTTATTAAATCTAGAAAATTTCTCGAAGATCAAAGAAGATAGTAGTTTTTATAGTTTATTTTATATTTTTTGCTGTCACACATACACATGCACAAGGGATGGGTTGTCTTAATTCCGTTAAGATTATTCCCCACCTCTGAAAATTCTGTTCACCCATTTCCAGTTACTCTAGAGTAATCAAATTACTCAGCTTTTACTTCTGTAAAGAATTTTCATATACCATTAAGAACTAAATGTGATGATTTGTTTGAATGTTCTATCCCCATGATATTCAGTACAGTGTGTTCTAAATTTGAATCTTTTGAAGAGCTTTCGTGAGTTTCTTACTTCAGTAATATCTGGTTTACCACATTCTCTTTCTTTGCACTTATAACACTGATTGGGCAGTTTACCATTGGAGGGGCAGCATCTCATAAAGGTAAAATATGGGAATTGACAGTTCTGAAGCTACAGCTTCAAGTTCTACACTCAATGTCCTGGGGCAAGTTTTCCTTAAGTGGGAATGAAGACATCATGAGATGGCTCTGGATATTTGATGCAGTATATGTGTGAATTGTTAAACATAGTGGCAGAGGCATAATATATTCATTTGTTATATTTTATATATTTCCAAAAATGATAAAGGTTTCCATTAGCTTGCCTCTTAACCCAGTGAAATGTTAAGAATTCTTGATAAAGTGTCTTGGGGTTTTTTTATTCTTATTTTTTATAAATATTTTTATTTATTTATTTGACCGAGAGAGAGAGATCACAAGTAGGCAGAGAGGCAAGCAGAGGGAGGGGGAGGAAGCAGGTTCTCTGTTGAGTAGAGAGCCCAATGCAGGGCTCCATCCCAGGACCCTGAGACCATGACCTGAGCTGAAGGCAGAGGCTTAACCCACTGACCCCTGATAAAGTATCTTGATAAACAAGATCTCAAAATACTCTGTTTTAGTTAGCTTAGGCTGCTGTAACAAAATACCACGCATCACAGGGCTTATCAACAAAAATTTGTTTCTCATAGTTCTTGAGGCTGAAAATCTAAAATCAGGGTGCCAACATTGTTGAGTGATGATGCAAGCTCTTTTCTGGGCTGCAGATGGCTAACTTATCATATCCTCACATGTCAGGAAAAGAGAATAAGCTAATTCTGACCCTTATAAAGGATACTAATCTGATTAATGGAGGATCTATCCATATAATCTCATCTAATTCTAATTACCTTAAAAGGTCCTACCTCCTAATACCATCTCATCGAGGGTAGACTTTTAACATTTGAATTTCAGAGATACACAAACATTCATTGCATAACCTATCCCACCTGAAACTCTTCCTATATCTGTTAGTTGTAATTTCTCTTTCTGGAGATCTTGACTCAATAATTCAAAGTCATTTTGCCTTCCTTCCTCCTTCCCTTCCTTCTTTCCTTCCTTCCTGTTCTCATCACATTGACTTAATCTCCTTTTTATATTCATTATGTATTAGAATTATTTACTGGATTTGTCATTTGCTAGTCAACATATACTTACTTAATACATAAGTTGTTTCACAGACCTTGTTGCTGGGAAAATAAAGGGACACAGAAGGATCCATCCTCTAACTCACAGAAATTGCAGGATATAAACTTAAAGAAATTAACATACAATTTTATGCTCATGTTAACTTTTACCCCGTCAATTTGTCACATTTATGGACTTAAAATTGGTATGTTCTCATCATGAGTTTTGATAAATGTAAATACCCACAATCCAAATCAAGATAAAGAAAATTTCCATAATCACAATATTTTCTTCATGATCCTTTGTAGTCAGTGATTCCCAGCCTTGGGGATTTGCAAGCATTTATCTGTTTTTTTGTTTCTATATTTTTGTCATTTTCACAAGAGCATAGAAATGGAATCATGCAGTCAATAGCTTTGTGTGTCTGTCTTATTTCAGTTAGCAAAATGCTTTGAGATTTACCAGTGTTCTTGTTTTTTATTTTATATATTCTCCATTGAATTGACATTCAACAATTTGTGTAGCCATTCTTCAGTTGATGGGTATTTGTGTTCTTTCACATATGTGGTGACTGTGAATGAAGCAGCCACAAATATTGGTGTAGAGGTTTTGTGAACGTGTGCATGTTTGTTTCTCTTGGGCACATATCTCAGTTTGGGGTTGCTCAGTCATATAATTAGTATACATAAAACTTTACCACTATTGAGTTCTTTTCCAGTGGGTGAAATCACTTTGCACTCTCACTCACAGTATATGATGGTTCCCTTTCCTAAATGTCCTGGGCATCGCTTTTTATTGTTGTGTTTTATTCTGCTTCTGTTTATCTTTGTTTTTGCTTTTGATTTTTCCCAGTCCAGTAGGTCTGTAATAGTGCCACAGTGCTCTTTAGTTTGTGTTTCCCAAATGACTGATAATGGTGAGCTTCCTTTTGTGTGCTTAGCTGCCATTGCTATTTATTCAAATCTTTTGACTGTTTAAAAATTATTTTTTGTTAATTTAAAAATTTATTTAATTTTTCTTCCTTAGTTTGTTGTGTGCTTTCTTTATATATTATGAGCACTTTCTCAGATATGGATTTTGAATTTTTCTCCAGTGTATGGCTTATTTATTTCTTTAACAAGGCCTTTTTTTGTTCCATGAAGTTGAGTTTATTATTATTATTATTATTATTATTACAGTTTATGCTCCTTGTCCTATCTACAAAATATTTAACCCAGCCACAAAGATTTTCTCCTTCAGTTTTTAAAATTTTTTCAGATGTTGAATTTACCTCTATGAGTCATCAAATTAATTTTGTATAGGGAGTAAAGTTTTGGTTGATTCTTATCTTTTGCCTAGGCTTATCCAGATGGTACAGTGTAAATTGTTAAAGAAAAAAGTAATCTGTTCTCACTGAATTAACTTGATACTTTTGTCATTCAGCAATTGGTATTATATCTGTGGATATATTTCTAAACTATGTATTTTATTTTACTGATATTCTAATTTATCCTTATACTAATTTCATAATGTCTTTTTTTGGGTAGTTTTCAAAATTTCCAACCTTACTTGTTAGTAGCTCTTTGTGCATTCTTTGGAATTTTACAGAGTCCCATAATGTTTACATACAGATAGTTATGTTTCTTTTCAAGCTTTGTACTTTTTTTCTTGTTTTATTTTACTGGGTAACACTTCTAAAAATTATTGAACAGGAGTGATGATTGTTATCTTTTCCTTGATTCCAATAATAGTAGGAAACCACTCTTTGACTGCTAAGTAAGATATTAAGAGTAGGTTTCTTATAGAGGACTTTGTTAGATTGAAGAAGTCCCCTTTTGTCCCTTGTTGTTTGGTGAGAGTTTGTGTCTTCCTTCTCACATTCCATGAAAGCAGAAAAAAAGGAAAGTGTTTTGTAAAACTATCATTTGCACATCCAAGCAGAAGAAACAGGACTCTGGAAGGTATCCTCAAAATTATAGAACTTGAACAAATCACTTGATTTTTTTCAAGTTCATGCTGTCATATTGGTAAACATGGGAGTATCGTAGTAAATCATCCTGGAACCTGACAAGGTTTAGTAGGAGATGCAAAACACACTCAAATTGGGTAATTAAAATAAAGTTTAATAAATTGAGTAGTTATAGAGTAGATGGAAACCAAAAGTACCCCATGACAAGTTAACTGGGGAATGGAGGAATGAGGAAGTAGGGGAATCTTTGTTCTTAAAGGTAGACCTACAAAGGTCAGATCACTCAGCATATTTGGAGATGGACAGATCTGTGGGTAGAGAGGGACACCTGATAAAATTCAGGAATGAAAGGTTAGCCAGCTCTCAGTAGATGCCGAACTAGCAAAAAACAGTCCCTGTTCACTCTCAGCCTTCTTTCTGACTGCCTGCAGGTGTTCACTGGCTCCAATACTTAGTAGTATGTGACCTAGGCAATTTAGTTGACCTTTCTGAGGTCTTAGTTCTTTATAAGCTTATTGTAAGTCTTAAATACCTACAAAGCTTTAAAACAGTGTTTGGTTGGGGCACCTTGGTGACTGAGTGGGTTGGGTCTCTGCCTTCGGCTCAGGTCATAATCTCGGGGTCCTGGGATTGAGCCCTGCACTGTGCTCTCTTCTTGGCAGGGAGCCTGCTCCCCCCACCTTTCTACTTGCCTCTCTGCCCACTTGGATCTCTCTTTGTCAAATAAAGAAATAAAATCTTTAAAAAAACAATAACAGTGTTTGGTGCTTACTAAGAGCTTAAGAAATACTGATTGCAATTATTAGAAGTATCGTTATCACCTGCTTGTTGGTTGCAGGGAATTAATTCAGAAAAGAATGATAAAATTGGCATGATAGGGTATCAGATTGAAAAAGGAAAGGGAGAGAATTAGAAATTAGTTTGTTTAATGTTGAATGTTATACGTGTCAGGAACTTTTGTAGGCATTACAAATAGTCCATGGCACTGGGTATACTTTAAAGTTAAAATTCAAGATGATATAATGCAGAATTGAATTTTGAACAGAAGCAGTTAAACAAATGCAAAATAATCAATTTTGTATTTTTCTAAGATAGCTGCAGAAGCGGCATATATGACGAATATAATGAAGGAGAGAGTGACTTGGAAAAATCCGTTAGCAAAATATATGATAGTCAAATCACATTCCTCTTTAATAAGAGGACAAATCATTGGCTATCACCAGTCTGAGAGAAAGCATCAGAAAAAAAGCATCAGAAAAAATTTAATCAAAGCAAAAGTGTCATACATTTTTAAAGTACAGCTCTTCCTTCAGAATTATTAAAGCTGCTCTATTGCCTTGAGAATTTCACATAAAATGAATTCATAAGAAGAGTAAGATATAATCCTTGGTTTCTTTTTTTGTGCTATATTGATAGGGAGGATATAGTCATATGGACCTTGCATTATTTTACAAATGTCTCATTTGAGCATTTCAAATAGAATAGAAAGTTTAAATTAAATATATTGTTACTTGAAAATGAGTTTGAGTAATGTATGCTATCCTTATAGTTATAAAAGATCTGTACAGTTCTGTACAGAAAGACTGTCCTTGAGCAAGCAAAAAAAAAAAAAAGTGTAACCAAGTGGAGAAGTGAAGTTCTTCCTGCCTCATCCTTTACTTGGCTCCTGTAGTTTGTACACAAAACTGGCTCTCACGCATATGTATAACAGAAGACTTACAAAGGAATACGTACTGGAAAGAACTTTGGAAGGCTGTATGTATTTATTCATCAAATGTCATGATGTCTTTAATATAGAGAACTATATTAAATGGTAAATTATAAATTAGTATCATGCAATGGTGAAATAATGAAGAAAGGAGTTAGCTTGCATATAGTCAGGGGTTTTAGTCATTGTTGAATTTCTGGGGTTTATTTATTTATTTATTTAAGATTTTATTTATTTCTTTGACAAGAGACAGGAAGAGGGAGAGGGAGAAGAAGGTTTCCTGCTGAGCAGGGAGCCTGATGCCAGAGGGGCTACTAGATCCCACAACCCTGTGATCATGACAGGAGCCAAAGGCAGACAATGACTGAGCCACCCAGGTGCCCCTGAACTTCTGGGTATTGACATAGCAGTTTAATTATGTGAATCCTAAAGGTCGGTGGTGGAATTTGAACAATGACTCCACATAATGCAGTGTATATATGACCAACTTGAGCAAGTCTCTCATCTTGGCTGTGCCTTAGTTTCACTAAAATTGCAGTTGTGGTCAGGAATTAATAAAAAAAACACATTTAAGAGCACATTTAAAAATTTAATATGTCTTCTACAGTTGCGGTTAATGTTATACTGTCCTACTTAGAAAGAAATCAGTTATAAAGTCTCCCTCATTTTACAGACTGTCTCTTCCTCTGTTACTCACTGGCTTTGTTTTCTATGGCAAGTAACATAACCCTTAAAGAGTGTTTCTTCATCTGTAAAGTATATGTAAAGGGACTGATTGATAACATTAAGTATCTTTCAAACTCTAATGATTAAAAAATAAAAAAGAGACTATCCTCAGTATTCTTGATATTTTGAGAGTAACTTGTGGAGAAGGTGAGAATTCAGGAATATATCCAAATGCTCAGTGAAGTTAGCAAATCCATGGGGACTTGACTTTATCCTCAAACTAAAGTCTGATAATTTGGCAATTTGTGACATGTTATTCATCTGCTGAGGTGTGACCCAGTGTTTAAATGGCAGTGCCATTCTACACACATGTATATGTGCTGCCGAAGCGAGCACCCATTCTACACACATGTAAACAAACACACACACACACACACACACACATACACACACACAAAGATTGTTTTGTCTTTGCTGACTTAGGTTTTGTAGAATTTTTTATAATGATCCTGCCATATTAAAACTGAGAAGTTAAAGGTAAAATGTAACAGTTTGTCACAATTATGTTTCATATTGACAGGTGTTCTGAACTTTCTGTTTGATAACTAGACATATAAATTTCAGTTCTTAAAGCTTTGCAGCCAATTTAAGGGCTCATTTATTTCACTGACAGCAAGATGTATGTGCAGCCTGGCATACTGGATGTCTGGGGCCAAAATCGGCACTTTGTCGCTTGCGTGTTTCACAGGGAGTAAATAGTAGCAATTTTTCAGCATAGGCATACTAGCACAAGGTGTTTAGCAAATAAATGAGCATAAGATGACCTGTGGTGTCCTGAAATTACTAAAATTCATGAATAATAAAATGATCTATAGATTGTTAGCAGAGGGCTACAGCACAGGCTAATTTGCAGCCAGTGAAGCTTTGCAGGATAATTTATAACTTTTGAAAATTTAATGACTTCATCAATTTTTACCTATTTTTTACCAATATAATCTCCTGAATACCACCTTCAGCTATGATTTCCTTGTAAGAAAATATTTAAGACACTTATACAATTAGGGTATTAAGACAAGGTTGCTTTATTTAGGTTTCTTGATTGTTTTATATAATTTAGAAAATAATGGAGGAAAACTTTAGTGGTTGTATGTGTTTTGTTTTAACAAGACAATTTTCTGAAAATAACCTTGATATGTGTGTGTGTGTGTGTGTGTGTATTTTGATACTGTTATTTCAGGGGCATACCATTTCACCTCTAGCAATTAAGTTTTTATATTAAATCTGAGTAATGACACCAATTCACTTTTTTCCTCAAAAATATCATAGGAAAAAAATCTTTAAACAAATACAAAGATATATATCCCTTTTAATGGTCAGATTACTTGGAGAATATTTTAAGTAATTCTTCCAAAGCAATTAATAAATAATGCTTGAAGTTGGGTTTTATATTCTTCGCACCAAAGATAGTTCCTTAAAATTTCAGAATATATATGGATACATGTTTTTCTTTATAATATTTATATTTTATAGTTTATTTGCTTAGATTGTTATCAGATTGTATTTTGGCTATGACTTTATGATACATACCTATTTTCTGAATTTCTTGATGGTTCAAGTTAAGAACTTTGTATCATTGTCTCATACATATGAATGATGCAACCTTTTTATAGATGGATCCACATTCTTTAGATTTTTCTCAATATTGTAGAATTTATTCATTAAGGATGGTTTGGTTATTGTCAAAAACCAGACTTATTTCCTGAGAGCATCTGAACAAGTTAGTAAGTTGGATGATATGGGTATTATGAAAATGGAATGTGAATTTAAGGCAATAAAGCTATTTTCATCTGTGAACACTTAAACAGAATATATATTTGTCTAAGTAGTTTCTACTTGAAGGGATTGTTTTTAAGAATCATTATTTTAGTTTTATTAAAAATTCAAATCATTTGTAGTCTTTTAATGTTTTATTTCCTTTATTAATTAGAATCTGTAGAATTCTACATTCTACAATCGAGTTTAAGAACTATGAATTTTTATTATATATTGTTAGTGTATTTATAACTACTGATAATATATACTTAGAAGAAGGAGTCTTAAACCTTGGTAGCTGCTATGACTTATGAACTGCAGTATTTTTCATACTATTTTATTAGCTCCTCATGAACTTGTAATATATGAATTAATACTGCAATGTTTATGCCAGCTAATTGAGGCTAATCAGTAAAGGCAAAGCAAACTTTTCAAGGCCCTGGGTATATTGAATAAAAGAACAAACTTTCTTTTTAAAGATTTTTAAAATTTTTTTTTTAATTTATTTGACAGACAGATCACAAGTAGGCAGAGGCAGAAAGAGAGAGAGAGGGAAGCAGGTTCCCCGCTGAGCAGAGAGCCCGATGCGGGACTCGATCCCAGGACCCTGAGATCATGACCTGAGCCGAAGGCCCACTGAGCCACCCAGGTGCCCCAAAGAACCAATTTTCAAATTCAGTATATATGTATCTAAGTTGTGTATTCTTTCCAAAATACCACAGGTTGTCCCAAGATCCATCTGAAGTAAATATGCACTTATTTGATGTGGTGTTTTTATGATGTGTTAAAAATTGTAACACTTTATGAAATTTAATATATTCACAACTTATTTGGTGAGCTACTCTTTATATTTATTTTTCAGGACACTTTTTATTTATCTCAGTCAGTCTTCGTATGCATTTCCCCAAATTTCTGAATTGCTGCTGTCTCTTGATATAATAGAAGGAAATAAGGAATAAAGTATTCTAATATTCTTACCTACATTCTTGCTATTTAATTACTTGGACTTCAGTTTTTTCATCCATAAACATGACAAATTAATAAAAATTCATCATAGTGATCTTGGCATCGGTGAATACCATATAAAGCATGTGATAACCCTAAAGTACTCCGTAATTTCCATGAAATGAAGAGACCACTAAGTGAGAACTAGAGCATTCCAAAACAATTATATTTCAAAGAATCTTAATAAATTACTAAAACAGACTGAAGGAGTGAGAGAGAGGGAAGAAGGCAGGGAGGGGTTTATTTAGAGAGAAAACCATTAATTTCAAATTGGGTTATTTTGGATTATTTTTAATAACTTACTTTGCTAGTTGCCGAAAGTTAAGCATATAAATGTGGTTTGTCAGAAAGGAATTTCAGAGCCAAGAGGATCAGAGTGAATTATCAGTAGTCAACAACTTTGGTTTGGATAAATTTTTGCTTTCAGCTCATTTTTTCATGGGCAAGCAGTCACTTTAAGGTTCGTAGTTGAGATGGACAAATAAGTGAGGAATGTAATTGAGCACGTAATACATATTGCAAAATCTATTCTCCAGGATGAATGGACATGCCTGTATAGTAAAATGAAAATATGTAGTGAAAAAGAAATACTCTCACAATCATTTTGACAGTATAAGATGAATATTGGCACAGTGTGATATGCAGAAACCCTTATTTAAATTCTCACCTGCTTTTCCTGTCAGTAGTTTTCATTTTCCCTCTTTTTACTATTGCATTAGTAAAGTATCTTTTTAGACTTTTTTTTTTCATTATCATTTGAAGCATTTCGGAACAGTGAAAGCATACAACATTGAAATTTTCTTCAAAAATTGAGAGTTAGAAAGTGTGTGTGTGCATGTGTGCACGTTTATTTTTGTTTTGGAAGGTTGGGTGAATGTGTTGGTGTCTGGGCAGGATCTTGGTTCAGTTGGCAGAAGTAGAAGCTCTCATGTCTAAGTGCCATCTAAATTCTGTCTCCTCTAGAAGTTAAGAGGAGAAAACAAGTATAGGCTAAATCTGATATTTGTAACATATTTAACCTGAGCCTGGATCCTGTTCTTTTGCTGTTTACAAATTCTTGGCTAGAAACAAGATAACTTTAAAAAGATCTTTAAAGCTCTCACACATTTTTTTTGATGAACTTGGTTCTCTTTGACAGCCTAGGCATTGGTTACATCAGCTTTGACAGGAATCTTCTTAAAAACTGAGTATGGTATGTATTAGGGCACGGATTGCATGGAGCGCTGAGTGTGGTGCAAAAACAATGAATACTGTCACACTGAAAAGAAATAAAAAATTTAAAAAAACTGAGCATTTGTAAGAATTTAAAATAAACCAACTGATTGCATGCAGTAAAACAAACAAACAATGATCTTAAGTTCATTCCTAGGACCATTCAGTTGTTTTCATGCTATGAGAATGATGTACCTGTACAAAAAGTACTTTTTGAAATTTTCATTTTATTTGAAAGTGAGTAAATGATAGAATTTCAAAGTGGGAATGGCATTATCACCTCTTCCCTTAGTCACTTGTTTTTATGATCCACCCCACACAAAATGGTGTTGAATTCCTTTGTCTTGAATTTTATTGTCTTTGGATCATCTATGGAATCCATTTGTATATATCTATAAGTTAACTTGTATTAGAATTCATACCTGAAGTCTGGGAAACATGAAATCTTGTCTTATATGTTGTTTCTTCTCTGTGCAATTAACTCTCTTCATTCTGGCACAAAACCAAAAGTTCCAAATATGAACTTTACCTTTCAGTTCTCCTAGCAGAGGACTTAACCTTCCATTTATAAATTCTTATAGTCTCATATCTGAGCTCTCCATATGGTTCCTCTCACTGGGCTTGAAATGAAGCAGTGGCATCATACTTTACTTTCATTGAGGGTTTGAACAACTACACTGATGACTCTGAAAAATAATTGCACTTTCCTCAGATATTCAACCATCATCTTTCTATAGTCAGATAGTCAAGAGGAAGGATGATCATTAATATAGGTGGAAAAATATGTCAATCTCTTACTATGCCCTGGTGGTTATAGCATTTTCCTTTGGAATGAGGAGACACTTGGTACCTATTTATTTTTTCTCAATGCTTTGGCCTTAGCTAAAGTGAGATGAAAATTGTTACAGATGTGAACTGATAGATTAACCATATGCCTTAATATGCTGTTAATGCTTACAAGGGCAATTTAATGAATTGTATGTAGTTTTAGAAAATTCTCATGATACTCCTTTCTCAAATTTGTCATTTCTCATTTACCTAACAGAAGATCCTTGAGATCATTCAACAGTGTTAGTAGAATTGAAAGGAATTTTTACAGAGTAGCTAAGAGCCCCTTCTTGGAGAAGGCTGTATTTGGTGACTCTGATTACAGGAGAGTAACAATCTGGCCTTCCTCTCCCAACTCAAGGCAGAATTTTAAGAGGCCACTCTACCTACAGACCATAGAGTCAGTTTTTGAGATGTTATCACAGTCCATGCTCTGCCCAACCCTGATTCTTTTCCTTTTTGCCCTTAGTGGGGATCCCAAATATTCTTAATAAACACCTTGCATGTTAACCTTTATCTCAGGGTCTATTTCTCAGAGAAACCAGACAAGACAATGGCTACGAAACATAAATATTGCAAGTAGATTAATTCAAAGAAAACCCTTGAATAATTTGCAAAGAAATCTTGGAAGTAGATCAGAATGGGTACTGAGACAAAGGAACTCACTATACTGATCTTAAAAGCATCAAATATATCTTTCTTTCTCTAAAAATTATACTGAAAACAAGCACAAATAATATATGAAGTTCTATAAGAGATAATATGTTCCTAAATTCTAACCCAGTCCTGAAACTACCCATATCCAGATAAAGTATTCTTTGTGTTTCTAGACACATTGTATGGACAATGCCAGGAAGTTTTTATATCTGTTATATGCTTCTCTTATGTATGAGTGTTCGTGTTTGTGTGTGTTTATGTGTGTGCTTATCCATTCTCACTCTTTTATCTATATTGATAGATATCTTTATAATCTTTTTATAAAAACTTTGAGTCCATTTTGTTTCCATCAGATTATGGTTGAATTCTTCAGGGTTCATTATAACCTCCCTCTTTACCTTCTTGGTAACTTCCTTTTCCAACAGCGAGGGAGACCCACCTTCCATTTTCTATGATATATTTACTATTTGATCAATACTATTGTGGAAACCAAACCTGCTAACTTGAGTTTAATAATTGTTCTTTCTTTTTCTCCTTAGCTTGACTATAAAATCACAGCTATAAAGTTACATGGGAATTTATTTTCCCTATTTTGCATGGCTATGCTATTTATCTGAAATGCAGTTATGTTTAGTTTTATTAGTAAAATAGGCTAAAGTGTACTTTTCTGTTTTATTTAACTCATTTTCATTGATTGATTTTATTTTGTAAAATTGTAAGTTCCAAAAATCAAAATTATTCAAGTTATATTCAGAGAAATACCACTAGTTCCTCAATGATTTCATCCTAATGTCATTCCCAGTATGTAACCAATCTCAGAAGTTTCTGTTCTTTTTACATTTTTCTTGAAAAATTGCAAATCTGTGCATATTTTTATATTTTCCCAATTATTCATAAAGTTAGTATACTGTAGTTTTTCTTTTTAACACAACAAATTATATCAGTTCACAGAAATTTTTCTTCTCCTTTTATGAAGTGACATATATAGCTGCACAAATCCATCATGTGGGTATAATAATAGATAATCAATCAGTCTTCCGTATATGGACAGATTTTTTTCTTTCAAGTTTTTATTTAAATTCCAGTTAGTCAACATACAGTGTAATACTAATTTCAGGTGTAGAATTTAGTGATTTCATCAATTATATACAACACCCAGTGACCATCACAACCCACCACCCACTTAATCCCTCCACCCACTTCCCCTCCATCAACTCTTAGTTCTCTGTAGTTACAGCATCTGTTTTATGATTTGCCTCTTTGTTTTTCCCCTCCATGTTCGTGTGTGTGTGTGTGTTTTAAGATTTTATTCATTTATTTGAAAGAGAGAGAATGAGCAGGAGAGGTAGGGGAGGTGCAGAGGGAGAAGCAGGCTCCCTGCTGAACAGAGGGCCAGATGTGGAGCCCTATCTCAGAACCCTGGGATCATGAACTGAGCAGAAGGCAGGCTCTTAACAGACTGAGCCACCTAAGTGCCCCTGTTCATGAGTTTTGTTTCTTAAATTCCTTATATGAGTGAAATTATATGGTATTTGTCTTTCTCTATTTAGTTTAGCATAATACTCTCTATTTTCATCCATGTTGTTGCACATGGCAAGAGTTTAGTCTTTTTTGTGGCTGAGTAATATATATAGACATTGAAATTTTTATCAATACAATGCAAAAAAATGTAATGAGTATCTTTAAGAGTATCTTTTCATGTATTCAATGTTTATCTTTAGGTTAAACTACTAAAATTGGGGTTGTTAAATCACAAGAGTTAAATTCTTACATAGATACTTAGATATTTCTGAATTTTCCTTCTTATGAGCTGTTCCAGTGTGCATTTCCACTGGCAGTTGACAAGAGTACTCTTCTTCAAAGCTCAATTAATTGTTTTCAAATATTTTTATTTCTGCCAATTTGAGCTAAGAAATATTATCTTAGTGTAGTAGTGATTTACATTTCTCTTATTGTAACTGAGGTTAAATATATTTTCAGAAGTTTGAGGACCGTTTTAACATATTCATTTGTGAGATTTCTTTAATGTATTTTGTACATTTGGGGGGGGATTTATATCCATAATTTTCCTCTAATATTTGTGTGGTTTCTTTTAAGGTTAATGTCTCTGGTCTATTTGAATTTTCTTATTTTGTTTAATTTGAGATATGGATTTAAAATGATCATTTCCTGGGCGCCTGGGTGGCTCAGTGGGTTAAGCCGCTGCCTTCGGCTCAGGTCATGATCTCAGGGTCCTGGGATCGAGTCCCGCATTGGGCTCTCTGCTTGGCAGGGAGCCTGCTTCCCTCTCTCTCTCTCTCTGCCTGCCTCTCCATCTACTTGTGATTTCTCTCTGTCAAATAAATAAATAAAGTCTTAAAAAAAATTTTAAAATGATCATTTCCCAAATGTTTAGACAGTTTCTATAGTACCATTTATTAAAAAGTTTATCTTTGAGATGCCTACGTGGCTCAGTCAGTTAAGCATCTGACTTTGGCTTAGGTCATGATCCCAGGGTCTTGGGGTCCAGTTGCACATTGGGCTCCCTGCTCAGTGGGGAGCTGGCTTCACCCTCTCTGGTCATGATCCCAGGGTCTTGGGGTCCAGTTGCACATTGGGCTCCCTGCTCAGTGGGGAGCTGGCTTCACCCTCTCTGCCTGCCACTCCCCCTGCTTCTGCTCTCTCTCTCTGTGTCTCTGGTACATAAGTAAATAAAATCTTAAAAAAAAAAAAAAAAAAAGCTCACCTTCGCTCTCTAGTTATTTGAAATGCTACTATTATCATATAATTAATGTTTAAAAATTATATATACTTTGGAGACAATCTCTAGACTATAGTTTCTATTACACAAAATGTCTGTTTTATGCGCCTATACTCCATTATTTTAATTTAAAATGTTTTTAAGTCCATTTTTAATGTTTATAGGTTAGTGAACTCTCATAGCTTTTCTGTTCAGTATTCGTCAATTTAGGTTTTCAGTGGGTGTTCAAGATAGTTCCTCTGGAGTTAGTTGTAATTTCCTGCTTACATTGACGTTTGTGATCCTTAATTTCTACTATTTATGAATGAGCATGTAGATTTTATGTGATTTTAATTGTTCTTCTCATTAGATGTAGTTATTTTGGAGAATGTTCAGAGTGATTTGGCTTTAAATGATGACAATTTTCTCAGGTTATCCAAAAAAAAAGAAGAAAAGAAAGAAAACTTTTAAATATGTCATTAAAGGCAAGTTTGGCATATAATTTTTTGTATATGTATACATGTACAATTTATGTGTGTATATATATGTATATATATAATTTTTGGTAAATTTGTACCTCACATGATCTATGAAAATTAACTCAAAACAGATTAAAGATTTAGACATATAAGCTAAAACTATAAATCTCTTAGAAGAAAATTTAGGTATAAATAGTTGTGACCTTGGATTAAGAATTGGTTTCTTAAACATGACTCCAAAGCTCAAGCAACAGAAAAGAATAAATTGGACTTCCAAATTAAAGCCTTTTCTGTGCTTCAAATGATGTAATCAAGAAAGAAAAAAGGGCAATTCATATGATGGGAAATAATATTTGCAAACTGAATTTGATAAGGGACTAGTATTTAGGGTATATAAAATGATCTTACAATTCAAAATTAAAAAGACATAGAATTTTAAAACTGGGCAAAGGATTTTGAATAGACATTTCACCAAGGAAGATATACAGATTATCAATAAATTTATTAAAAGCTACCCATCATTACTCATTAGTCATTAAGGAAATACAAATCTAACTGCAATAAGATGTAATTTCACACACACTAAGATGGCTATGATATTAAAAAAAAAAACTATAGATAGTAACAAGTGTTTTTGAGAATGTGGAGAAATTGATTACACATTGCTGGTAGGAATGTAATATGATGCAGCTCCTTTGGAAAAAGGTTGACCAGTTCTCAAAACACTATGCGTATAGTTACCATATAATTCTGCAGTTCCACTTCTAGGTATGTACTCAAGGTAAGAAAACATATGTTCTCACCAAAAATTTTATGTGGATATTCACAGTAGCAGTAGTCTTAGTAACTGAAAACTGGAAAAACCCAAATGTCCATCAACAGATGAATGTATAAACCATATATGATGTATCCATAGAATGGCATATTATTCAGCTACAGAAAGGAATGAAATGCTGATAGATGCTACACTATGAATGAATCCTAAAACATTATGCTAAGTGAAAAAAGCCAGGCACAAAGGGTTGCATAGAGTAGCAGTTGCCAAGGGCCAGAAGAGATAATTGGGAGTGAATGCTAATGAGTAAAGCATTTCTTTTTGGTTAGAGGAAATGTTCTGAATTAGACAGCGGTGATGGTTGCACAAATATTGTGCATATACTAACAGTTCCAAAATTACTGAAACCAACTGAATTGTATACTGTAAAAAAGGTTAACTTTATAGTAGGTGAATTATATCTTAATTTTAAAATGTTGGAAAATACATTGCATAATAGTGTGTGTGTGTATTGCTAAAACCTGCATCTGTTCATTTACATTTGGATTTAATTTACCTACAGGTGGTGTGGAAGTTCTGGAAATTAGAATCCAAAGTGAAGTAAAAAGAAAAAACTTAGAGATTCAAAGTATGGATTTTGAGGAAGGTTCATACCTAATGGGAAAAAGAAAGGAAAGGAAGCAAAGACTCTGCTACTGATAATCCTTGGGTAAGGATATTAGAGACATCATGAGTAAACAAGAGTTTTCATTCATTTTCACATTTATTTTAAAGACTTTTTAAAAAATTCATTTGACACAGAGGGGGAGAGAGGGAGAGAGGGATCACAAATAGGCAGAGCAGCAGAAAGGGAAAGGGAGAAGCAGGCTCCCTGCTGCTTACCAGATGACCTGGGATTCAATCCCAGGACCCTGGAATCACTACCTGAGCTAAAGGCAGATGCTTAACCAACTGAGCCACCCAGGGACCCCTCAAATTTATTTTTAAATAAGAGTACAATTTAAAATACAGATGTCAGGTTAGACCTAACTTGGTATACACATTGGAATAAATTCCTAGAGGTCACTGTGGGAAAAGACATATGATCTTGGAAGGAAAGATATATTCAGGCATAGAACAGGAATGTAAATGCTTTGAGGCAGGAGCATGCCTCCAATATATTATAAGAACTTGGAATTAAAAACAGATTCTACTCTTTACAAATCAGTATTAATGTGAAGAATATCAATTAGTCTTTAAAGTACTACTTGGAGTGCTTGGGTGGCTCATTCAGTTGGTTTTGGCTCAGGTCATGATCTTATGGGTGGTGGGATCAAGCCCCGCATCAGGCTTCATGCTCAGCAGGGAAACTGCTTGAAGATTCTCTCCCTTTCTCCCTCCCCCCAGTAATGTTATTTTCCCCTCTTTCTCTCTAAAATAAATAAATCTTTTAAATAAAGTACTACATATATTTTATATTCCTACTTAGGTTAATCTGCAGTTTGGGATGCATATGTCATCAGATATACTGTTTTCAGTGGACATAATTTTCTGAAGAAGTGTGAAGAAATCACACTATATGAAATTTCACATAAATTCAGGTATGTTTAATTTCCACATAATTGTTTTTCTAAGAGTTAATGATTGTTGAATGCCTGGGTATTTTTTTGTAGGCTTTCGTTTTTCTTTTCTTTTTTTTTAATCTTGGGGTATCTTTTTTATTTAATTTAATTTTTTTTCAGTGTTTCAAAATTCACTGTTTATATACTACATCTAGTGCTCCATGCAATATGTGCCCTCCATAATACCCACCACTAGGCTCACCCAACCCCCAACTTCCCTCCCCTCCAAAACCCTCAGTTTGTTTCTAAGAGCCACAGTCTCTCATGGTTTGTCTCGCCCTCCAGTTTCCCCCAACTGACTTCTCTTCTCCATCTTCCAGTGTCCTCCATGTTATTCCTTATGCTCCACAAGTAAGTGAAACCATATGATACTTAACTCCCTCTCCTTGACTTATTTCACTCAGCATAATTTACTCTAGTCCCATCCATGTTGATACAAAAGTTGGGTGTTCATCCTTTCTGATGGAGGCATAATACTCCATAGTGCATATGGACAATGTCTTCCTTATTCATTCGTCAGTTGAAGGGCATCTTGATTCCTTCCACAGTTTGGCGACCGTGGCCATTGCTGCTATAAACATTGGGGTACAGATGGCCCTTCTTTTCACTACATCTGTATCTTTAGGGTAGATACCCAGTAGTGCAATTGCAGGGTCATAGGGAAGCTCTATTTTTAATTTCTTGAGGAATCTCCATACTGTTCTCCAAAGTGGCTGCACCAACGTGCATTCCCACAAACAAGGGTTCCCCTTTCTCCACATCCTCTCCAACACATGTTGTTTTCTGTCTTACTAATTTTGGCCATTCTAACTGGTGTGAGGTGGTATCTCAATGTGGTTTTAATTTGAATCTCCATAATGGCTAGTGATGATGAACATTTTTTCATGTGTCTGATAGCCATTTGTATGTCTTCATTGGAGAAGTATCTGTTCATATCTTCTGCCCATTTTTTGATATGATTATCTGTTTTGTGTGTGTTGAGTTTGAGGAGTTCTTTATAGATCCTGGATATCAACCTTTTGTCTGTACTGTCATTTGCAAATATCTTCTCCCATTCCGTGGGTTGCCTCTTTGTTTTGTTGACTGTTTCCTTTGCTGTGCAGAAGCTTTTGATCTTGATGACGTCCCAAAAGTTCATTTTTGCTTTTGTTTCCTTTGCCTTTGGAGACATGTCTTGAAAGAAGTTGCTGTGGCCGATGTCAGAGAGGTTATTGCCTATGCCCTCCTCTAGCATTTTGATAGATTCCTGACCCATGTTGAGGTCTTTTATCCATTTCGAGTGTATCTTTTTGTGTGGTGTAAGAGAATGGTCAAGTTTCATTCTTCTATACATAGCTGTCCAATTTTCCTGGCACCATTTATTGAAGAGACTGTCTTTTTGCCACTCTATATTTTTTCCTGCTTTGTAGAAGATTATTTGACCATAGAGTTGAAGGTCCATATCTGGGCTCTCTACTCTCTACTCTGTTCCATTGGTCTATGTGTCTGTTTTTGTGCCAGTACCATGCTGTCTTGGTGATCACAGCTTTGTAGTAAAACTTGAAATCAGGCAACATGATGCCCCCAGTATTGTTTTCTTTTTCAACCTATCCTTAGCAATTCAGGGTTTCTTTTGGTTCCTTACAAATTTTAGGATTATTCCAACTCTTTGGAAAATGATGGTGAAATTTTGATCGGGATGGCATTGAAAGTATAGATTGCTCTAAGCAGTATAGACTATTTTTTTTTCAAGATTTTATTTATTTAGTTATTTAACAGACAGAGATCACAAGTAGGCAGAGAGAGAGGAGGAATCGGGCTTCCCACTGAGCAGAGAGCCTGATGCCAGGGCTTGATCCCAAGACCCTTGGACCATGATCCGAGCTGAAGGCAGAGGTTTTAATCCACTGAGCCGCCCAGGTGCTCCCAGTATAGACATTTTAACAATGTTTATTCTTCTGATCCATTAGGATGGAATGGTCTTCCATCTTTTTGTGTCTTCATCAGTTTCTTTCATGAGTGTTCGGTATTTCTTTGAGTACAGATCGTTTACCTCTCTGTTTAGGTTTATTCCCAGGTATCTTATAGTTCTTGGTGCTATAGTAAATGGAATCTGTTCTCTCACTTCCCTTTCTATATTTTTTTGTTAGTGTATAAGAAAGCAGCTGATTTCTGTACATTGATTTTGTATCCTGCCACATAATTGAATTGCTGTATGAGTTCTAGTAGTTTGGCAGTGCAGTCTTTTGTGTTTTCCATATAAAGTATCATGTCATCAGGGCACCTGGGTGGCTCAGGAGGTAAGGCCTCTGCCTTCGGCTCAGGTTATGGTCTCAGGGTCCTGGGTTCGGGCCCCAGGTCAGGCTCTCTGCTCAGCGGGGACCCTGCTTCCCCCTCTCTATCTGCCTGCCTCTCTGCCTACTTGTGATCTCTCTCTGTCAAAATAAATGAATAAAATTTTTAAAAAAACTATCATGTCATCTGCAAAGAGAGAGAGTTTGACTTCTTTGCCAATTTGAATACCTTTTATTTCTTTTTGTTGTCTGATTCTGTTGCTTGGAGTTTTAGTACTATGTTGAACAACAGTGGCAAGAGTGGTCATCCATTCTTGTCATGTACCTGATCTCAAAGGGAAGGCTGTCAGCTTTTCCCCATTGAGGATGATACTCGCTTTGCGTTTTTCATAGCTGGATTTTATGAAGTTGATGACTGTTCCTACTATCCCATACTTCGAAGCATTTTAATCAGGAATGGATGCTGTAACTTGTCAAATACTTTTTCTGCATAGATTGAGAGAACCATGTGGTTCTTCTCTCTTCTTTTATTGATTTCTTCTACCACACTGATTGATTTGCGAATGTTGAACCACCTTTGTATCCCATAGATAAATCCTACCTGGTCATGGTGGATAATCTTTTTAATGTACTGTTGGATCCTATTAGCTAGGATTTTTTTTTTTTTTGAAGAGTTTATTTATTTGACAGAGAGATCATAAGTAGGCAGAGAAGCAGGCAGGGGGTGGGGAAGCAGGCTCCTGACTGAGCAGAGAACTTGATGTGGGGCTCGATCCCAGGACCCTGAGATCATGACCTGAGCTGAAGGCAGAGGCTTTAACCCATTGAGCCACCCAGGCACACCTTAGCTAGGATCTTGTTGAGAATCTTGGCATTCATAATTATCAGGGATATTGGTCTGAAATTCTCCTTTTTGGTGGGGTCTTTGCCTGGTTTGGGGATCAGGGTGATGCTGGCTTCATAAAAAGGGTCTGGAAGTTTTTGCTCTGTTTCTATTTTTTGAAAAGCTTTAGGAGAATAGATATTATTTCTTCTTTGAATGTTTGGTAGAATTCTTCAGGGGATCCATCAGGTCCTGGGCTCTTGGTTTTTGGGAGGTTTTTGATTACTGCTTCAATCTTGTTACTAGATATTGGTCTATTTATGTTGTAAATTTCTTCCTGATTCAGTTTTGGAAGTTAATATATTTCCAGGAAAGCATCCATTTCATCTAGGTTGCTTAACTTATTGGCATATAACTGTTGATTATAATTTCTTATGCTTGCTTCTATTTCCTTGATGTTAGTCATGATCTCTCCCTTTTCATTCATAATTTTATTAATTTGGGTCCTCTCTTTTTTCTTTTGGATTAGTTTGGCTAGTGGTTTATTGATCTTACTGATTCTTTCAAAGAACCAGCTTCTAGTTTCATTCATGTGTTCTGCTGTATCTCTAGTTTCTATCTCATTGATTTCTGTTCTAATCTTAGTTATTTCCCTTCTTGTGTGTAGAGTTGGCTTAATTTGTTGTTGATTATCCAGTTCTTTAAGGTGTAAAGACAGCTGGTGTATCCTGGATTTTTCAGTTTTTTTGAGGGAGGTTTGAATGCCTATGTATTTCCACCTTAGGACCACCTTTGCCGTATCCTAAAGGTTTTGGACTGAAGTGTCTTCATTTTCATTGGTTTTCATGAATTGTTTAAGTTCTTTGATTAAGTTCTGGTTGACCCAAACATTCTTAAGCAGGTGATCTTTAGCTTCCAAGTGTCTGAGTTCCTTCCAAACTTTTTCTTGTGGTTGATTTCCAGTTTCAAAGCATTGTGGTCTGAGACTATGCACAGAATAATCTCAGTCTTTTGGTATCAGTTGAGCCCTGCTTTGTGACCCAGTATGTGGTCTATTCTGGAAAAAGTTCCATGTGCACTTGAGAAGAAAGAGTATTCTGTTGTTTTAGGGTGTAATGTTCTAAATATATATCTATAAGGTCCATCTGGTCCAATGTGTCATTCAATGCTCTTGTTTCTTTATTGATTTTCTGTTTGGATCATCTGTCTGTTACTGAGAATGGCATGTTAAGATCCCATACTATTAATGTATTCATATCAATATGACTCTTTATCTTGATTAACGGTTGTCTTATGTAGTTGGCTGCCCCCATATTGGGGCCATAAATATTTATAATTGTCAGATCTTCTTGTTGGATAGACCCTTTAAGAATGATGTAGTGTCCTTCTTTATCTCTGACTACAGTCTTTAGTTTAAAATCTAATTTATCTCATATAAGAATCACTATCCCAACTTTCTTTTGAGGCCCTTTGGCATGAAAGATGCTTCTCCATCCCTTCACTTTCAGTCTGGTTGTATCTTTAGGTTCCAAATGTGTCTCATGTAGACAACACATGGATGGGTCCTGTCATTTTATCCAGTCTGCAAACTTGTGCCATTTTATGGGAGTGTTTAGGCCATTCATGTTGAGAGTGATTATTGAAAGATACGTTTTTATTGATATCATGTTGCCTGTGAAGTCCTTGTTTCTATAGATTGTCTCTGTAAATTTCTGTTCTATGTCCCTCTTGGGTTCTTTCTTCTTTTATAGAACCCCATCTTAGTATTTCTTGTAGTGGTGGCTTGGTGGTCACAGACTCTTTTAAACCTTGCCAGTCTTAGAAGCTCTTTATTTCTCCATCCATTTTGAATGTCAGCTTTGCTGGATAAAGTATTCTTGGCTGTATTTTCTTGTTTAGTACCCTGAATATGTCTTGCCAGCCCTTTCTGGCTTGCCAGGTTTCTGTGGACATGTCTGATGTTATTCTGATGTAACTTCCTCTGTACCTATGGAATCTCTTCCCCCTAGCTGCCTTCAGAAGCTCTTGTCTAAAATTATGATTTGTTAGTCTCACAATCAAGTATCTCGAGGTCTTTCAGGATTCGTTGATCTTGGGGGGTGTTTTTTTCTACTGCAAGGACACAAATGCTGGCTCCATTCCCTAGATTGGGAAAATTTTCATGGAGAATTTGTTCAACTATATCTTCTAGTCTTCTCTCTTTCTCTACCCCCTCAGGGATCCCATAATTCTGACATTGGACTATTTCATGGCATCATTTATTTTCCTAATTCTGTTTTCATGGCTTCTAAGCTGTTTCTTCCATGCCTCCTACTGATCCTTTTTCTCTAACAGTTTGTCCTCTAGATCTCTAATTCTATCTTCTGCCTACGTTACCCTAGCTGTTAGAGTATTTAGATTAGATTGGATTTCATTGATAGCACTTTTAACTTCTTCCCAGGTGGCTTTCACTTCTGCCCTTAGAGATTCTATTCTGTCACTAATGGTTTTCTCCAGCTAGCCACTGTCTGGGTAATTGTTACCTGAATTCCCTTTCCGACATACTGTTTATATTCATATCCAGTAGTTCTAACAGGGAGGGCATTGTCTCTGAATTTTTCCTCTCTTGGGTGTTCCTCTTCCTAGTCATTTTGGTGTGAGGTGATTGAGGGGATGTATAGCTGAATATATCAACCATGATCCAGTCAAGGTGCACCCTGGAATGCTTCTGAGCAATCAGAAGTCACCACCAAAAAGAAAGAAAAAAGAAAACAAGAGAGAGAGAAAGAGAGAGAGAGGAAAAAAAAAAAAAAAAAAAAAAAAGACGACCCAGCTAGAATGGGTCCCAAAGGTAAGATTTATAAGGTATACAAACAAAACCGGGCAAACAAAAAGACCGACAAAAGTAAATGACAAGAAAAAAGAAAAAAAAAAAAGAAAAAAAGAACCCAGCCAAAATGAACCCCAAGGATAAGATTTATATAACACCAGAACAAAAACAAATACACAGAAACAATGACAGAAGAAAAAGATGGGAGGGTTGCTCTAAATCCTCAATGTGGGTGAGGATTATTTTGATTCTTTCTGGGTGTATCTTGATATCATTGTTAAAGAACTCAACTTTCCAGAGATATAGGGAAATTGAAACTGGTTTATATATGAGGGTAGTCGTATTGATTAGGGAAAGAGGATTACCTTGAAGTTTATATCTATATGTATATAAAAAGAAATAGAAAAGGAAAAAAAAACAAAGGTATAAGTATGAAAGAAGTTTAAGTTAAAATGTTATTATGTAATATGTTGTATTAAAACTCTGGTTGTAATGGCAAGTGGGTTAAAAAATTAAAAAGGACAAGAATAGTGAGAACGTGGTAGGGGGGTGGGAGGTTGGGGGAACCAGGTGGTGGGTATTAGAGAGGGCACGGATTGCATGGAGCACTGGGTGTGGTGCAAAAATAATGAATACTGTTATGCTGAAAATAAATAAAAAATAAAAAAAAGAATAGTGAGGACGAATTACAAATAAAAATTGTATCTATGAAATATACAGGTTTAAGGGACATATATGTTTTACAGTTTTATGGGGACCCTGTGGTGGTTGTCCTCTTGTTCATTTGTCTGGCTTTCTGGGGGAGGGGCCTGCCATATTGTTTTTCAGTCTTGCTTGGGTTGAGTCCTCCTGCCCCTTATCAAGGGGCTGGGCTCTGTGGAAACTGGTTTTTCAGGCTTTTGTTCTCTGGAGGCTTTTTGTGGCTTTTTGGAGGTTTAGTGGAAAGCAAACTGCACCCAGACCTCCGTCTCAGAGAGAAGCCTCAGTCTGGTCCCCAACTACAAACTCACTGAGACGTGCACCCTCCCACAGGCAGTGCATGTCCCCATTCACTGTGTCAAGGGTGGCCCAAAGCGCCCGTTTGTCTTTGCACCCCCGTGCCACTAAAACTGTGAGCGATAATGGTCCAGGGGAGCCCATTTTTGGTGTCTGTCTTTGCCGGTACTGCTGTATGGGGTCCAGCCCTCAGGGCAGCGACAGAGTTGTGCAGGTCGCAGCCCACCAAGAGAGCCCGACCAGAGATCCTGTGCAGAGTTCCTTCAGGCCTGGGCTGGGAGAGTCCAGACACTTGGCTGGTCCTAGAGACCACTGGCTAGTGCCCACATGGAGCTTTCTTAGGCGCCGGTGGGGTGTGGGTCAGACCCTAGTTGTGCAGTGCGTGCAGAACACAAAAGTTCTAGGGAGCGCAGGCTTGCACTGTCACTAGACTCCCTCATTCGGGGGTGGGAGTGTGTCTGGCAGAGCAGTGGTGCAAGCCCCCTAACCCCGGGGGTTCTGGGACCAGGAACTGGAAGGCTTTGCCACACTCTGTGGCATGGGTGGTTGCCAGAGTCTATGGACTTATGCCCGTGCCCATGACTGCCCGATTCCACCAGTTGGCCCTTAAGTGCTTTTAACCAGACTCCAAGTTAATGCTGATCCCCAATCACAGGGCACTTTCGTATTGGGCTATTACTTTCCAATGCGTCGCTTCTGGTAGCTCCTTACCCCTTCTGTTTATCCTCTGATATCAGTCTAGGCGTTCCCACTCTGCTTTACCTCTCCACTGGCGATTCTGTCCCTGTAGAGATCTAGAAGTATATAATCCACATCTCAGGCTGGTTTCATGCGTGTTCAGAGTGTTCTGGTAGATAATTATCTCACTTTAGGGGACCAGTTGAAAGAGGGTCTCCTACTTCTCTCCATCTTGCCCCTCCCTCTCACAAGTTTTCTCTCTCCACACATTCTCTATTTTTCTCTGTCTCTCTTCTAAGAGAAGAGTAGAAAGTAATTTGTTATAAACCTTGCTCTCTTTGTCTATTTTACAGTCGTGGTATTTAGATTTATAATTTACCTTGTCATAAAATAATAGGATTATACAATATGATTTTAAAATGAGCATTATGTATATGTTTATATTGAAATATAAGAAATTCATAATATATTAATTAAATATATTGCATTAGTATTTTCATTAATCCATATAGCATATAATTTGTCTGTGCTTGCATCTGTAATGATTCAGTGTAACTTAATATAAAACTATGATAAGAATATAAGGATAATGCTATTTTCATCATTATTTCTCCACTGTGTTCAATAATAGCAACATTAAGTCCTCACAGTTGTGACAGCTATAAAAGGATATGGTTAGCTTATCTGTAGCAAGCTGCAAAGGTAAAAATCGTAAAGTAATTTACTATCACAGAATGGTTTTTAAGTCCTTTGCTTTTATATGTAAAATTAATTAAACAAGCAAGATTGAAAGTTGACACACCGAGGATTTTATTCCTTTTGCCTAATGTAGCATATTATGTCTATCTGAAAAATAGTTGTAATTTTCCTTTTATTTTCTTCTCTTAAAATATCTAAAAGTTTAGTTAACAATATTCAACATTATGTAGAAATGTTCTTTTTCCTAGCAGTGTGTTTTGTACACAGATCAAATATTTTTGCACATAATATAAAACTCACAGTGTCTTAACTAAACTGGAAATGTTTTTCTATTATAAAACACTATGTACAGTTTGAATTTTTATAGACACTAGACAATAAAAATGAATTTAGAATTTAGTTATAAGACATAAATAGCTTTCTGCTGCTATTGAAGCAGAAGAAGAAAAATAATTTTCTAAGACAGGTGTTCTAATGATATTTGTACTGGAAAAAAAAGAGTTTATTCATATATCATTATTTTATCATACTTTATGATAATAAATGCAATTAGCATGGGATACCATAACTAATTATGCAATTTAAATGAAACATAATTTAGAATTTTTTATTATTGTAAAAACATTTTCATCTATTTTAGTGTTGCTTTGTAGAAAATATGGGGCTTTTGCTGATAAAATGATTAGTTGTTGAAAACACTTCATATATTTTATTAGCTCATAATAAAGATAAATTTCCATAGAAGAACTATCATATTATCTTATAGATTTATGTGGGTTTTTTTGATCATTTATAAACAACCTTATGGCTATTTATTCAGGTCCCAGCAGCTCCAAGAATGACATTTAATAGATATGTGGAAGAAAACATATGCTCATTCAGTAGGAAAAAAAAAAACTATAATAAAAACTTTGCAATTACCAGGAGATACTATTTCAGTTAGCTCTTTATTATTCAGATAGTTCTTCTAAAATAAGGAAGAAAAAAACTTATTTTACCAGAAAAGAATTGTTTTAGAAAATCTGAAATTCATTTACGTGAGTTTTAAAAATAGTAGGTCTTATTTTAAGCACTAAATATCCACCTTAATAGAAAGATCATTATAAGAAAACTTTTCAAGAGTCATAGTCTTAATATCATTTTAGTGCTAATTTTATATTTTAACTTGCTTTGCATTGCCACTAGGTGGAACCAATGAACTTTATAATTTCTATTAATGCATTTTTGTCCTATATGTATATACTTATAAAGTCTTCAACTAAAAATCCTGGAAATAGTTCAGCACATAAATTGCTTAACGCTGTGAATGGACATCAAAAAATTGAGTAATACCAACACAGGAATACTATCAGCAAACACTAGTGTAAAAACAAACAAAATGTCATCAACAACAATGAATCTCAGTAGTTTAAAAATGTCAGAGAGGATATGCAGTCTTTAAACAATCAGAAGGAAAGGTAAATCATAATGAGAAACTGTACTAATATATTTGATGATACATATTGAATTGTGTCTTTGTAGAAATCTATTAAATGCAACAAAATAGATGTATAATAATTGTTAAATTTTATTTATTAAAAACCATTAAATCAGAAATGAAACCTATTTTAAATATTTCCATGTAAAACTTACTGCTTTTGAACAACAGTAGTCAGCTGATTGGTAATTTGTGCTTGTATTGAGACTCAAATTTGTTATTTTTTCTGGATCTTTATACAAGAAAAAATGAGGATACTATTAAGAAGTAGAAAAGATGTGGTTGTATACATAATAAACTTTTTCTGCCTTCATTTAGAGGGTTGATTTTTTTTTTCAATACATCCAGTTTGCAGAATTGGAAAACCCTGTTTATGCTCAATAAAAAAAGGGAGCAAGTAAGAAGACTGATAGGATAGTTATAAAGTAACATTGTTGGATACTTTTATAACTTCAATTTTCTAGGCTGGAAATTGAGACTTAAAAAGTTTAGTGTCTTTTCCAAAGACAATTAGTTTTAGAGCTGGTTTCTGATACAAGATATCAGCCTTTAGTCCCTATCCAAAAGACTAGCATGCCTAGAATGTGGAGTATAGGGAACACATTTAAATCATTGAACCTTAAGAAACAAGCCTAAAACATCAGAAGCCTTGAATGCCATGTGAAGATTTTTCCCATCACTGATGGTGATTGTAGTCATTTTAATCAATAAGATGATGCAAAGAGCATGAAATTTGGAACAGAAGAAAGCCAAGGACAGATGCAAAAGGAAAAAAAAAAAAAAAAAAGCCAAACCCACTAAAAAACCTGTATTGGTTTACCAGGGCTGTCTAACAGAGAACTGCAAACTGGATGGCTTTACACAACAGAAATTTATGTCTCACCATTCTGGAAAATAGAAATCTGAAGTCAAATGCCACAGATTTTTAAGTAAATGTAAACCTAAAGTCTTTCTGCAGAATGGTAGTTGTTGGTTTTAACGAAAGTTGCTCTAAAGAGCAGAGTAGATCTAATAGACTTCATTTTTGTTGGTTGATTATTAAATGGGATATATTCTAAGGAATCTTGTTTTTGAATGGAAGACAATATTGTCACTAATTAAGATGGGACAAATTTATGCAAATTTAAACTGTATGGAGAGAAAAAGGAGTAGAGAAGTTATTTGCATATGCTGGATATTAATGGGAAAACTCATTGAGAATGGGTTCTAGGATGGTCTGAGGATATTTAAGTCAAAATACAATTAAATTGATATATCTTTCATAGAGACTAGAGAATATGGGAAGGATATTAGCCCATTCAGATGTTTTAAAACTACGGTGAACTTTGGTATAATTTATAATGATCCTTTTTTAGAAGTGAATGGTGAAATCAGCTTTTGAATGGAAGTGAATCTTGGGATGGAAATGATGAGGAAAGTGTTGAAGCCTTGAATAATTACAGAATAAATAACAGAGGTGACTAGAAAAATATTGTATGATTGCTTTAAATGTCCAGTAATACTTGGCCCGTTATTTACAAGGATTATAGTCACACACAACAATACAAGTATGGATTGGAAAAGTCACAAAATTAGAATGATGGCAATTTGGGCTTGAGGGTAATTACGTAGCTGATTAGAACGTTGTGTAAGGGCTGATCAATGGTGATAAATGTTAAGTAATAAGGAAAAATACAAGAATAGAACAACTCTGTAGTTAAATAAAATTAGCTATGTTACTCTCTGAACATTTAAAAAATCAAATTGAAACATGTATGTGTTCTTTAAATTAAAGATTTTTTTAAATAAAATATGTAGATATATAAAATTGAAGAAATGAAAAAGAGACAGCTAATAAATAGGCCACATTAACTGGGTGAAAATAGAAAGCAGCAGTGCTAAGGCATATCTTTTTTGGCATGGTATTTATACACCAGGCATTATCTTTCATGTGTCAGAACCAAACACAAAATTTAGAACAACCAAATCTTCAAATAAAATATTTTTTCACTTAATTTTTGCAGAACTCAAAAGAAAACAAATTTTTTCCTTTATTTTTTTAAATGCTCAAGTCATAAAAAAATCTTTCTGGATTAACTTCATTAATTTAAAAGCCTATTCTGTAAAAGAATGTTGGTATTATACAGTTAAATAAAGCAGAACTATTTCTCTTCAAAGCAGTTATGATTCCTAGTTTGACAAATAGCAGAAAATATAACCTATCTCAAACAAGGATTTATTATGAACAAAATTTCTGTACGCAAATCCAGAGGCCTGACTGGCTTCTGTCACAAATAGATTACAATCTGGGTCCATTTTTCTGTGGTTCCTTTGACTATATTTTCCTCTCTTCTGACTTGACCCCAGATTATTTTGCCTGATGTCAACAAAATGGCTGAGGCAGTACTAGGCTTCATGTCTACAGAAGCCCTGCCCTAAGCAAGTGAAAGTTACTCTGTCCCACACGAATCCTATTCTTCATTCTGACTGGTTCATCCAGTGCCAGGCACTACAGTAACAAGGACTGAGATCATGCAGGATGTTCCATCCTAAATCAGGATGGGTCTCACTCCTGGAATGAGGGTGGATTCAGTTTCACCTGGCATGTTTTGTCCTCTTTAACATTGATGAACAAATGGATGTGGGACTGTGAGGCTAGCACAGACATGTGTTGTGAAGTTCTTTATTGACCATTTCAAGAGGTCGGGAGTTGGCAATGATGTATGAAGTGCAGTGGAGAGGGGAAGATCTGCCAAAGTAGCAGTTATTAGGACGTATGTTGTCTCTAAATAATTTAAAAATAATAAAGTCAACTTAAAGTTGGTCTGCTTGTTATAGCTATGCTCTGGTAAGTCTCAGCAGTGATAAAATACTCATTCTCAAAAAATCTTTTCAGTCTATCTTAATTTTATTTTAACGTATGTGTAACTTACATAGAATAAAGTGCACATACTTAAAGTACAGCTTGGGGTGCCTGGGTGGCTCAGTGGGTCAAACCTCTGACTTTGGCTCAGGTCATGATCTCAGGGTCCTGGGATCGAGTTCTACTCAGCAGGGAGCCTGCTTCCCTCTCTCTTTGCCTGCCTCTCTGTCTACTTGTGATCTCTGTCTGTCAAATAAAAACAATCTTTAAAAAAATTAAAAATAAAGTGCAGCTTGATGACTTTTGACACATATATACAACTATAGAAGCACCAACTCTCTTACGAACAAATGGACCATTTTCATTAACTCTGAAAATCCTTTTGTGTCCCGTTTCTACTCATTTCTTGCTGAACCCTGAGAAACAAACAATGTTAGGAGTTCCATTGTCAGAGATTAGTGTTCCCTGTTATGACACTCCTATTAAAGGAATCACAGGGTGCATATTCTTTGTGTTTGACTTCTTGTGCTGAATATAATATTGTTCAACATTTTTCCATATGATTGCTGAATAATATCCTATTACATGAATACAGCACAATGTGCTTATCTATCTTCTCTTTGTGGATATTTGATTCCCCCCTCCAATTGTTGTCTATTATGAATAAAGCTGCTATAAACATTTTTGTATGATACTTTCTGTAGGCATATTTTCATTTCTTTTGGGTAAAGGAAAAGAAAACCTTCATTGGTTGGTCATAAGTTAGGCTTATTTTTAATTTATAAGAAACTGTCAAGAGTTTTTAAATACGTGCTTCATATTCAACACCTTTCAACATTATATAAGAGTTTCAGTCAGTCCACATCCTTGTAACTTACTGTTGCCAGTGTGTTCTAGTTGAGTCATTCTTATGGTGGTTATGGTTACCTTTTTGTGGCATAAGTGTACATTTCTCAAATAATAAATGCAGATAAAATTTGGATCAACCACTTAAATATCTTTCTTTTATGTAGAGCTCTTTCTCATTGTAACTCTTCAGACTCTACAACTAAGGTTTGCATAATTTTATCATATAAAGAAAATGAAAAAAAGGAAAAGAAATAATACTCTCACTTCCCTTCACAAAGGTTTCCCCTTTTCAGAATCTTCATTCCCCGAGTCCTGGTTACTTGAGCAGGTTTCTGAAGACATTAGCCAAGTATCTTTTAAAATTTAGTTTTATTTGTTTACTTATTAATTTTAGTTAGTCCAAGGAGAGATGGGTGGAGGATTATTTATTGTTGGCTATGTTTTTTGTTGTCTGAAATATTTCCTCATCCTTATTCAACAATTATTATGTTTTAAACTATTTTAATTTTAGATTTTATTTGGATCTCCATTTAAAAATTTTGTGTCTTTATCTGGTCTCACTGTTCTATTTGACTACATATGTTCACTTGCTTTAAATCTCTGTTCCAACATTACTTTATCAGAGAGCATTTCTTGAAATAGCAAAATAGAATAATTTTTAACTACTCATACTGTTTTTTAAATCCAAACTTTTATCAGCCCAAGATATAGTGTAAGTTTTTAAAATCTACTTATTTTCTATCTTTTTAAAAATATTTTATTTATTTGAGAGAGTGCCGCCAAATGAGTGCACACATGCTTGTTTATGTGGGGGGAGGGTCAGAGAGGGAGAGAGAGAAAATGGGAAAGAATCCCAAGCAGACTCCCTGCTGAGTTGGGAGCCCGACTTGGGGCTAAATCAAAGGACCCTGAGATCATGACCTGAGCTTAAAACAAGAGTCAGACACTCAATTGACTGAGCCACCCAGGTGCCCAAATTTTCTATCCTTCTTGATCTTCTGCCTGCCTCTCCATTAAATTGTAAGTTTCATGAAGTTTGAAACTCCATATTATTTCTTCTGTGCTATGTCCTAGCCATAGTGTAAAAGATCGGTACATATTTATTATATAAAACAAATGCATTCATTCATAGTTGAATACATGCTTGTTTCGTCATTTTTTTCCTAAAATACCAGTAGCCTCTAAACTTTAACATTTGCTGATATTATATTCTTATTTTAGTTAAAGAACTTGTAAAATTATACTATGTATGCTTTCCATATATTTATATGACTTTTCTCTCAGTACCATGTTTATTGCATATAAATCATTTACCTCTCAACTTCATAGACAATGTTCATTAATCATCAATCATTTACCTCTCAACTTCATAGACAATGTTCATTAATTTGAAATTCAATAAATATTAATTAAATTATGGCAGTCTGAGGGAAGAGCTTCCGTTTAGAGTGTTCTTGAGTGCTGAATTAATAAATGTCCTTAGTTTCTAAACCCAATCTTCAGTCCTACATGAGCAACTAAAGTCTAGTTTATTGGATATAATTTAATTCCATAAAGTTAATTATCAAACCTATCATTTATTTCCTCTTCATCTGCCCAGGACTTAGCATAGCAATAAATAATTGGTTTTTTTTTTTTTTTCAAATTTTTTGTTGAACTAAAATACACATAACAAAATTTACCATCTTAACCATTTTAAGTATAGAATTAAGGGGTATTATACTCACTGTGTTGTGCAACCATCACCACTTTTTTTTTTTTTTTTTTTTTTTTTTACAGAGAGAAATCACAAGTAGATGGAGAGGCAGGCAGAGAGAGAGAGGGAAGCAGGCTCCCTGCTGAGCAGAGAGCCCGATGCGGGCCTCGATCCCATGACCCTGAGATCACGACCCGAGCCGAAGGCAGCGGCTTAACCCACTGAGCCACCCAGGCGCCCCCATCACCACTTTTTATCTCAATAACTCTCTTCCTCTTTCAAAACCCAAAGTCTGTACCTACTAAACAATAACTTTTTATTTCCTCCTTTCAGTCCACACAACCACTATTCTACTTTACATCTACTTTGTATAATTTCAGCTACTCTAATTACTTCATGTAAGTAGAATCCTATAGTTTGTGTTTTTTGTGATTGATTTATTTCACTTAGCATAATGTCCTCAACATCTGTCCATGTTATAGCATATATCAAAATTTTCTTCCTTTTTAAGACTAGATGATACTCCACTATATGTATACAGCATATTTTGCTTATCTGCTTATTCAGTGAGGGACACTTGACTTGCTTCCACATTTTAGCTATTGTAATGCTACTATGAACACAGGAGTACAGATATCTCTTTGAGTCCAGCTTTAAAATCTTTGGGGTATATACTCAGAAGTTGAATTGATGGATCATATGATAATTCTATTTTTAATTTTTTGGGGAACCACCTTGTTTTACACAGTGGCTGAACCATTTCACATTCTTTTTTAAAAATATTTATTTTATTGACACATAATGTATTATTTGTTTTAGGGGTACAGGTATGTGATTCATCAGTCTTACACAGTTCACAGTACTCACCATTTCACATTCTTATCAACTGTACCTAGGGTTATAGTTTCTCCATGTCTTCACCTATACTTGTTATTTTCTGTGTTTTTCTTTTCTCTTTTCTTTTCTTTTTTTTTAAATAGCCATCCTAATGAGTGTGAGGTGGTATCTCATTATAGTTTTGATGTGCATATCTCCAGTGTTCAGTAATGTTGAATGTTTTTTCATGTGCTTCTGAGCTATTTGTGTATATTCTTTGGAGAAATATCTGTTCAAGTACTTGTCCATTTTGAATTAAATTGTTTGTTTTATTGTTGCTAAGTTTTAGAAGTCCTCTATATATTCTGGATATTAATCACTTACCAGATATATGGTCTTCAAATACTATGTCTTATATTATTTTTTTAAGATTTTATTTATTAATTTGAAAAAGAGAGAGAGTGTGCACAAGTTGGGGAAAGGGCAGAGGAAAAGGGAAAAGCAGATTCCCCTCTGAGCAGGGCTTGATCTAAGAACCCGGGGATCATGAACTGAAGGCAGATGCTTAAAGAACTGAGTCACCAGAGTGTCCCTTATTTTGTGTGTGTGTGGTTTTTTTTTTTACTCTTTTGTTAGTGTCTTTTGATATGCAAAATTTAAAAAATTTTCATAAAGTCTAGTTTGTCTTTGATATCAGAGCCAAGAAATTGTTGCTGAATTGTTGTGAAGCTTTTGCGTTGTCTTAAAAGAATTCTATGGTTTTAGATATTATACATGTAATGTAGATTTTTTATTGATTTTTGAGTTAATTTTTTTATATGGTGTTAACTAAGTGTCCAACTTCATTTGCAATTGGATATCCAATTTTCTCAGGACCATTTCTTGAAGAAAAAAAAATCCAATCCCCATTGAATGGTCTTAGCCACCTTTGTCAAAAATCCTTTGATTATCTATGCAAGGGTTTATTTTGGGTCTCTATATTTGTTTGATCTGTACAGTTGTCTTTATGCCAGTACTGCACTGTTTTGATTACTTCAGCTTTGTGGTATGTTCTGAAATCAAAAGCATGGGTTTTCTGGATTTTTTCGTTTTAAAGATGCTTTGGCTATTTTGGGTCCCTTCAGAAGCCATGTGAATTTTGAGATCAGTTTTTCTATTTCTGCAAAAAAAAAAAATCATCAGGATTTTGAAGGAATTTCATTAAATCTGTAGATCACTTTGGGTAGTATTGACATTTTAACAATATTAAGTTTTCTAATCAATGAAATTGGGGTGTATCTCTACATATTTAAGTCTTTTTCAATTCTTTTTAAAAAAAGATTTTATTTATTTATTTGACAGAGAGAGAGAGAGATCACAAGTAGGCAGAGAGGCAGGTGGGCGGGGGAAGCAGGCTCCCCACTAAGCAGAGAACCCCATGCAGGGCTTGAACCCAGGACCCTGAGATCATGACCTGAGCCCAAGGCAGAGGCTTAACCCACTGAGTCACCCAGGTGCCCCAGTCCCTTTAAATTCTTTCAGAAATATTTATAGCTTTTATTTTATAAATATTCTACCTCCTTAGTGAATATAATTCTTAAATACTTTATTCTTACTGATAAATGTTGTGGATAGAATTGTTTTGTAATTTTCTTTTTAAGTTATTTATTATTAGTTTTAAATGCAACTGATTTTTATGGGTTGATTTTGTAACATGCTAATTTGCTAAATTTACTTCCTGGCAAGTTTTTTTGTGTGTGGATTTTTTATGGATTTCTACATGTAAGATCATATCATCTGTGAACAGAGATAATTTTTACTTCTTCTTTTCTAATTTTGTTTGCTTTAATTTCTTTTTCTTGTCTACTTGCTCTAGCTGGAATTTCCTGTACTATGTTAAATAGAAGTGGTAAGACTGGGAATCCTTGCCTTGTTTCTGATCTTAGAAGAAAAGCTTTTAGCTTTTTACCATTGACTATGATGTTAGCTACACGATCTTCAGATATGACTTTTATTATGTTGAGGAAGTTTCCTTCTATTCCTAGTTTGATAAGTGTTTTTATCATACAAGGGTATGGAATTTTGTCCCGTGTTTTCTCTGCATTTATTGAGTTATCACGTGATACCCATCTTTCATTTTGTTGATGTGATGTATCACATTAATTTATGGGTGATGAACCATCCTTGTATCTTTGGAATGAATCACTTTTAATTACACTATGTGATCCTTTACCATCCTTGTATCTTTGGAATGAATCACTTTTAATTACACTATGTGATCATTTAAATCTAAGATCTTTTATTGTTGTATTAGTTTGTTAATACTTTGTTGAGGAATTTTTGCTTCTATTCATTAGGGTTATTGGCCTGTAATTGGTTTCCTTATGGTGTCCTTGTCTGGTTTTGTTATCAGACTAATGTTGACTTCGTAGGATGAGATACGAAATGTTCCCTTCTCTCAATTTTTCTTTGAAAAAGTTTGAAAAGGAATTGGTATTAATTCTTCTTTAAAGGTTTGGGTATAATTCACCAGTGAAGCCATCATGCCTGGTACGTTTTTTCAGGAGATTTTTGATTATTGATTCAGTCTCCTTACTATTTATGGATCTATTCAGATTTTTCTGTTGTTATTTAGCCTTGGTAGGTTTTGTGTTTTCAGGAATTTGTCCCTTTAATCTAAGTTTTCCAGGTTCTTAGCTTACAAATGTTCATAGTACTTTTTTATAATATTTTTATTTCTACAGAGTTATTAGTAATGTTCCCACTTTCATTTCTGATTTTAATAATTAGAATTGTAGTCTTTTTTTCTTAAGTCAGTCTAGTTAAAGGTTTGTCAATTTTGTTGATCTTTTCAAAGAACCAACAAACATTTGGTTTCATTGATTTTCTTCACTGTTGTTTATTCTCTATTTTATATATCTGTGATATAATCTTAGTTATTTCCTTCCTTCTGCTAACTGAAGGTTAATTTGTTCTCTTTCTATCTTATTGAGTTATAAAGTTAGTTTGTTGATTTGAAATTGTTATTGTTTTTAAATATAAGCATTTGTAGCTACAAATTTCCCTCTTAACATGACTTTTTCTTGTCCAATAAGTTTTGGTATGTTTTGTTTTCATTTTCATTAATCTTTAAGTATTTTCTAATTTCTGTTGTGATTTTCTCCTTTTTGGCTCTTTTAGTTAAAGTGTGTGTTGTGTAATTTCCAAAAATTTGTGAATTTTTCAGTTTCTTTTGTTACAGATTTCTAACTTCATCCCATTGCAGTCAGAAAAGATACTTTGCATGTTACCTGTCTTTTTTAATTTATGGAAAATTAATTTGTGCCCACTTGTGTGCTGGAAAATGTCCATGTACAGTTGAGAAGAATGTGTATCTGTTTTTGTGTATATGTTCTTTATATGACTATTAGATCTGGTTGGTTTATTGTGTGGATTTTGGCCTCTATATCCTTATCTTCTGTAGGTTATTCTATTAATTATTGAAAATAAAGTCTCCAACTGTTATAGAACTGTTTATTTCTCCCGTCAATTCTGTGAATTTTTGCTTTTATATACATTGATGGCCTATCATTAGATGTATAAATACTTAAAATTGTTACATCTTTCTGTATTGAACCTTTTAATCATATATAATGTCCTTTTTGTGCCTCATAAAATTTGTCCTTTTAAAATTTGAAGTAAATTTTGCTTGATATCAGTATAGCTAACCCTGCTCTCTTTTGGTTACCTTTTGCATGTAATATCTTTTTAGTTCCTTGCACTTTCAGTCTATTTGTATCCTTGGTTCTAAAGTGAGTCCCTTGTACACAAAATCTTGGATCATGTGTTTTTATCCATTCAGCCAATTTCTGACTTTTAATTAGAGTTTAATCCATTTACAATTAAAGTAAGTGATGCTTTTTATTTTGTCAAAATTCTTTTGTCATTTTACTATCTGTTTTCTAACTGCCTGATAGTATTTTTTGTCTCTTGTTTCCTGTATTACTTTCTTCTTTTGTATTTAGTTGATTTATTGAAGTGGAATGTTTAAATTCCTTTCTCATTTTCTTTTTTGTATATATGCTATAGCTATTTTATTAATGGTTACCATGGATATTGTATTTAACATTCCAAAGTTACAACACTGATCCCCAATATTTGGAGAACAGAATCTTGCCTCGTATCTAGGGGTAGAGTATGAATAATTGTTACTGTTCTAAGAGATGAGATTGACTGAAATTAACCACAATTCACTTTCTAAGCCTTTGCTTGGAGTTGCAGACCTTCAGATGACTTCAGACTTCCGTAATAATTATATCAGATAGTTTCTGACAGTGCAGTTGTCTCAGAGGGGAGACAGATTACTGGTTCTTCTTATTTTGCTGTCTTTACACAGTAAATACTATTTTGATGACAAAATGACTTACCATATCGAGTAACTTCAAAAATGTGAAGGACTCAGGACTGCAATCTACCAGTGCCTTTAAGGTATTCCATTAGGGACTTCAAAGTTAATGAATTTGAGTCTCTTGTCTCTTAACTAAGTTATTATTACAAAGAACCCCAGATATGATATAGTGGATGTGCATTTGTTAGTGGTATTTAGAAAAACTTCCAATCTCTCATTGTGTGAAGATGTTAAAACAAAAATAAATAACTGGAAAACCACATCAAATAAGGCAAACTATGTTCTGATATTCTTATAGATTCTTTCTATTTGTTGAAGCTTGCTACAAAATGACATGAACAGTTTTGTTACCATATTAAATTACAATTATATAAATATACCAAGCAAAGAAAGACAAGAAATAGTTTCCTTAACAAATTCAGAAGACCTCTTAGTTTACAGTAAATACATTATATGCATTTAATCTAATCATTATATTTTTATTGTTCTGCTTCAGTTGCTTCCTACATTTAGAGAGAAGTAACAAATTGTAAGGAATATTTTTTATTTTAATAAATTAAAATTATTTTAATTAGTTCAACAGTCCTTTTCATTATTTTGTAATGAAAACTTTTATAGTCCATTTGCTTAATATTATAGTGGTACATATGTTTGCTTATTTTAGGTTGTTAAAACGGGAGTAATTTTGATATTATATTGTCCAAACATGGTAATGATAATAGTGATATATGCTAATTACTGAAGTAATTGATGAATAAATTTAATATCACTTGTAATTTTTAGGTATTCATAAAACTCTCATTTCTACTAATAAAGCATTGTTGTGAAGTTCTGATACTTAGAAAGCAATAATTGGATAATTATATATATACTAAAACTACATTTATAAAGATTTTATGATAATGAGGGAGAACAATATGCTTCCCAAATGAAATCATTTCAATTTGAATTATATTATTACTTTCAATATTAATGCATTCATACTCTGTCATTTTATCTGTATATAAAATAGATGAACAAGGGCAATCTCATGATATATTACATTATTATTTCCTTCTGATTCTCTTACAAGGTCCTATTCAATACTAGAAAAAACTAGGATAAATATAATTTGTACTTTGAAGCTGTTTTCTATTATTTTGTGTTCAAATACATACTGCTGACCCAATTAAAATCTAGAAAATGTTTCCCTCAAAAGCAAATTCACTACTCTGTGATTAGATTTAAAATATAATTTATAAGATGTCTTGAGCAGTATATATTTTTACAATATATTTTTATTATAATTAATAGATCTAATTTATTATAGTTAATAAATTATAAAAAATGATTTATAGTACTAGAAATACTTTCAGCTTTGTTATTGAGCTTATGGTACACCCCAAATAGAATATATCTTTAAAGCGTTTAATTATAATCCCACTTTATCTATAATAAAACACATACTATTATGAATCTATAAATAATCATTGTCATGTATTTCCATAGGAAGCCGTAGTTTGAGTTACTATCAGCATCACTCTAACAAAAAGGAAACATATACAACTGCATGATGAAATGAAAAGCTAAAATAAGTAATCAAGAAAGGTAGATATCTAAATTTTACCTTTATGTTTTTATTTAAACTTATTTTTGGCCTTCTAAAATCAGTAATACTAACATATCTGAATTAAACCAATGTTGAGGGTGCCTGGGTGGCTCAGTGGGTTAAGCCGCTGCCTTCAGCTCAGGTCATGATCTCAGGGTCCTGGGATCGAGTCCCACATCGGGCTCTCTGCTCAGCAGGGAGCCTGCTTCCCTCTCTCTCTCTCTCTGCCTGCCTCTCCATCTACTTGTGATTTCTCTCTGTCAAATAAATAAATAAAATCTTTAAAAAAAAATAAAAAAATAAACCAATGTTGATGATAAAATATAGTCTGTATGTATTAATGATAGGAGAACTTAGTAAAGTTTTTCACTAGTGGAAAAGGTTTATTATTGTGGAAAGATTATTATTATTCTAAAGTCAAGTAATTTAAAAAATTATAACTTCAGTACAGAAGTAAACTAGTTAGGTTTACTTTTTTCAAGTATGATTAACTATTATTAATAAAATGTCAATATTATTGAACTTTATTTATGAAAAATTGGTTAGACAGAATGGAACTTTCAAAATATAAAGTTATAGATTAATTTTGATATTGGTTATTCATAAACATTTTAATGAAGCATGAATTAAAATTCACTGTAAGTTTTCTTGAGAAAATTGTGGCAATATTATATACATAAAGCCTTATGCCCTTTATAACTTTAAAAATATTAAGATAAACATTGAACTTTATAACAAAGAATATATTACTTCAAATTCATTTTATGACACATTTTAGAAATAAGCTCTATTTATATAGTTGAGTCAGAAATTACATTATTTCATTATATTTTCTATTTTAAAATATATGGTAGTATAAAATTATTCTGACAAAAAGTCAAAACTGTAGGAGAAAAAAGAATATAACACAGTGAGAGAACCAAAATGTCATTTATAGATAACTTCTCTTAAAATTTATCATTTGATACTAGACATATCAATTGTAAATAACACTAGATGATTTTTTGCTGTCATTTTTGCTAGTATCTCTGCATAGCAATTTGCTGGTATTTGTTAAGCAACTTCCATATGCATACCAATTAACTACAGAAATGAACCTAATTAAGTTTTTCTAGAATCTGATTGTAATTAGAACACTTTTGTTTTGAGCATTTGTAAATTCTATCTTCTTTCATCATAACAAAATTATTGGTAGATAGGTATTGCTTGTCTAATTTGTCAAATAATGCTTAAAGTTTATAAACATATGCCATAAATTATGAAATAACAGCTAGGATTTAAATCTAGGGCTTTGAAAAATAAAATGTATGCCTTTACCAGTGAGTAGCTTATGGCTCTAAGGTTTTCATGTAGATTATTTTCAAGGATATATTCTTTGAAAGCAAAACATAAAAGGAACCAAAAGTATATTGACAAAATTTTCAAAATGTAATAATCCATAGTATAGTAGAAACTCCTGGAAATCAATATGAAAAACACATGAAATACAGGGTAAATTTTAGTAAAAGATTTGAATAGTTACTTTTTTGGGAGAAAATTCCACATAACATATCTACATATATCAGTTTTCGTTTTGGACTATCTAAGCATATTTATATGGTAAACATCTAGAGTTTTGCCGAACTTACTGGTCCCATATATTTTTTTTATTTCTAAGTGGTTCCCTTGCAAAATTATGTAAATATTCTAATTTCATTGTTATTGTCCATAAAACACTTAAAACTCCTAAGGAAAAAAAAATGTATAGAATAATTAATATTCTCTTGCGTTCCTTCACATTAGGAATATCTTTCAGCATATTTTGCTTATAATTTATTTATTCACATACATATACTCTTTTGTATCCTCACAGCATAATTTATACATTCTGCTTTTTGAGGAAAATTAAGGTATTGTCTATCTCAGGGTATAGAAAGTAGATTTGTTTCTTAGAAATTAGCAGTGTAGTTTTGCTAGAGGCACTCTACAAAAGCTTAAGTTCTTGAGTTATGACACAAAACCACTGTGTGCTTAACGTTCATCTAGGCATGTGTCTAAACTGCCTTGAAGGTACCTGGAGAACAAAAACAACCAAAGACAACATGAAGCTCATGCTCTCTGCTGTGCTATGAATAATAAAGTTATTTTTTATCTGACCCAGGAATCTTTGTCTTCTGCCAGCATCTCTGAAACTATATCAGGCTAACTTGTTAACTTATAAGCAGAATAATATTTCAGATATGTCACAGTCTAGACTCACTTTCCTTAAAAGTAAAATCTAAATAGCTAATATAGCTAATATAGCTAATATGCATGCAGAATGATGAACAAAATATCATGCTATGAACAAAATATGAACAATCATTTACTTACTATTGTAAAAACGTGTATCACAGAGGAGTATTTATTAATCTATCCATTTGAGATAAGATACGTAAAACTAAACAAGCATTCTGTAATATATACATGATTTGAAACTTAAGAAAAGTCAAGTCTGAGGGATGCCTGGGTGGCTCTGTTGGTTAAGCATCTGACTCTTGATTTTGGTTCAGGTCATGATCTCAGGGTTGTGAGATCGAGCCCTGTGTCAGGATGGAGTCTGCTTAAGATTCTCTCTCTCCCTCTCCCTCTGCCCTTCCCCTCCTTAAAAAAATAAAAAAAAAAGAAAAGAAAAGAAAAATCTGAGTCACTTGCAGAATGTAGTTACAGCACCATGTGATATCGTGAAGAGTGCAGATAGAGCTGTTATTTATCTGTAGTGCGAGAGGAAAAAGCTCAACTGGATATAAGGGCTGTTAATATATATGTAGCATTTGATACCTTGAGAGATCGTCATTGCTAATAGAGAGTATACATGGTGATGACCAAAGACTGATCCTCAGAATTTTCCAACAATTATCATCAAGTCAAAGAGAGAGAACCATTAGATAATATGGGCAAGGAGTGACAAGTATGGTGCAAGGAAACTCAGTAGACTAGAGTTTTCCAGAAGACAATTGAAATGTTTTATCAGGGGACAGAAAGTGCTGCTCTTCATCAGATGTTACTGAGTACTCATGTAAGATGAGAACTAAATATAATATATAAAATACCATCTGAATACAAACATTTTGTGTAGTAATACGGAACTCAGATGACCATGACAAGTGCCATTTTGATGGAGTGCTGAGAATGAATGTCAGATTTAGGAGAAGATAGGAGAGCAATAAATGAGAACAAGAATGGAAAGAAATTTTGAACAGCTGCATCGAAATATTTGGAGAATAGCTGTCAGGGTAGTGCATAATGGAGTAGAGAGCAAAGAGCAAAACTTAATGATGAGTGTGGTATCATCAAAAATGGTTGAGTAAGTACCTCCAAACTGTATTTTTTTTCCCATGGAAGCAACATAAAAACCTACAAAAGTTTTCACAATCAAGTTTTTCAAAAACTGGTAATCAACCAGAAACTTGAAGTCAAATGAAGACTATACTGGAAAAATAGAGGAAGGAAAAAAATACATAAGACACACAGAATACAAGCAGCTAAATGGCAAATAAATCCTCTATTATGAATAATTGCGTTATATGTAAATTGAGTCAGCACTCCAGTTAAAAGTAGAGATTGGCAAAATGGATGATAAAATATGATCCAGCTATATGTGGTCTACAGTTTATACAGTTGGGATTGAAAGGCACAAATAATTTGAAAGATGATAGATAAAGATCTATCATGCAAACAGAAACCAAAAAAGAACTAGACTTGGTGCAAAAACATGAGAACACTAGACTTTAAGAAAACCATTGTTATTACAGACAAAGAAAGATATTTTATAATTATAAAAGCATCCACCCATCAGAGAGATATAATGGTTGTGAGCATATGTGTACCTAACAACAGAGTCCCAAAACATGAAACAAAACCTGACAGAATTAAAGGGAAAAATAGTTCAAAAATATAAATTGGTGACTTCAATACCATATTTTCAATGATAAATATAACAAGTAGACAAAAGAGAACAACATGGAAATGAGATCTTAATAACACTATAAAGCAACTGGACTTCATAGAAGTCTATAGAAGATTCCATTACATTCCATATAGAAGATTCCATTACATTCCATAACACATGCAGAATACATACTCTTTTTCAGGTGCACATATAACATTTTCCAAGGAAGACTGTATATTAGACCATAAAATTCTCAAAGAATGTAAAAAGGATTGAAATAATAGAAAATATATTTTCCAGCCAAAATAGAATGAAATTGGAAGTCAGTAAAAACAGGAAATTTGGGGAAATTCACAGGTAATCTAGAAACATTTTAAATAATTAAAAACAACCAAAGAGTCAAGAAACCAAAAGAGAAGTCAGGTTATACCTTAAAATAAATGAAGGAATGAAGATGAAAAACACAACATACCAAAACGTATGGGATGCAGTGAAATCAGTGCTTAGAGGAAAATTTTAGCTTTAAATATCTACATAGAAAAAGAGGGAGAGAGAGAGAGAAAGATACATCTCATCTTAATTTGGAAAGAGAAGAGCAAACTAAACCTAAAACAAGAGAATGAAATGAATGAAATAGATGAAACATAAAATAGGAATAAAACAGAGAAAATCAACTCAAATATTGGTTCTTTGAAAAGATAACAAAAATAAAGTAATGATTTAATCATCCAATTAAAGTAATGTTGACTAAAATTATTTTCTCTTATCTCAGTTGATTCCCTACTGCCTAGCATTGCCTGGTATATAATACGCCTTAAATATGTTACCTTCCTAAGTTAATAGTCTTCAATAAAGCTAAATACTTAGTAATAGATTATTGCAAAAATGGCCCCAATTCCTCACCCCCCCCCATCCCTGCCATTTGCCGTATCACCTTGTAATACATTTTCATTCTGATCCTGTGTTCATCCATGTGCCTCTTTTGGCCTGTGAGATGTTAGCAAACAAAACATAAGCAGAGGTCAAATAGACTTATACCCTAAAGGGAGTTGCTCTTGCTTTTCTTAATCAGGGATTTCTGTGAGAATCTCCCTAGGCTAGTCTGATGGAGAATGAAAAGCATGTGGAGAACAGATATGTGGTCCAGATGGTCTCAGCCAACGCCATCTCAGATTAGACCAGAAACAGTTCACTGATGGCATGTGAGTAAGCTTAACCAGGAATGGCAGAGTTATTTTGATAGCTATCCTAGATGTAAGAGCAATAGAATCTTACTTCTGTATGGTTGCTACATTATTGTGGCATTAAAAAATATATATATATATATACATATACATATACGGATATGTATATATATACACTCAAATATATACACATGTATTATAAATATATATAATATTACATTGTGTATGTAATATAATTACATATAATATATAATGTAATAGTCTTATAATAGAGATATTAAGGTTGCAGATTGAATTAAGGTTGCTAATCACTTGACTTTACATGGGGAGATTTATTTGGATTCCACAGAGGCCCAGTGTAGTCATGAGTCCTTATAAATGAAGATGGGAACAAAAAAAACCAGTGACCATTATCAGTGTGATATAGTGAAAGAAAGACTCAACCTGCCATTGCTGAGTTTGAGGATAAAAGGGGGTCACAAACCAAAGAATGTAGGTGACCTATAGAAGTTAAAGCAAGTCTGAAGTTTCCAGAAAGGAACACTGCTCTGACAACACCTTGATTTTAGTTCAGTGAGACCATTTTGGATTTCTGACCACCAGAATTGCAAATAATAAATTGGTGGTGTTTTAAGTCAATTTATTTGTGGTAATTTGTACCACATATATGAGTATTGTGTAGAATATGTATGTATATAATTTAATGTTATTATTTTAATAGTGTATTTTACATAGTATTATCATAATTCACACCATAGGGCAGTTAGTCCCATTTAATTAATGAATAGAATTAGGTGTGGCCATTAAAAATAATATTGCTTCCACATTAAACCAAGATCTGTCTGAATTCAGATTCTGGGATTTCAATTAATACATAAAACTGTTGATATTATACCATTTACCTAAATGTTAGCTATTTTCTCCAACGCAGTCCTAAAATATTTAATATTTTATATTTCAAAATGTTTAATTATGTGGTTGAAATCAGCTAATATACTTCCTAAAAGAAATAACTTCTAATTTTAGAAATAAAGCTTTTATAAAACTAATATTCACATGATATTAAATTAACATTGGATGATTCTTCCTAGCACTATTAATAATAGTTGCTGTAAAAGCACATATCATTTTCTTCAGAGAAAAATAAGCATATGTACAACTTTAATTTTGTTGTCATATGTATATGATTTTATTTATTTATTTGACAGACAGAGATCACAAGTGCAAAGAGAGTCAGGCAGAGAGAGAAGAGGAAGCAGGCTCCCCACTGAGTAGAGAGCCCGATGTGAGGCTCGATCCCAGGACCCTGGCACCATGACCTGAGCTGAAGGTAGAGACTTTAGCCCACTGAGCCACCCAGGTGCCCCTCTTGTCATGTGTATAAACAGTTGAATCAATTCCAGATATCTAATAAGCTGTACTTTTTAAAAGTAATTTCTCATTTAAAAGGAATTACTCATTTCAACGTAGGTGAACATGAACATACCTAAAAAAATATTTTTTCTGGATATTCCATTTGTTGGGATGGCAACGGATTAATCAAGTTGAATCAAAAATGAAAGTCTAAAAAATGAGGTGATTTTTGTGTGTGTAAATTAATCATTAAACCCTAAAATGGAGAGAAAATGAATAATCCACAGCAAGTATTTTCAGATATGATTAGTTTTTTGTGATGGGTCTGTCTCAGTCATTTGGCAATAGCAATCGTTTAATAGTTTATTGACTTATTATTGATTCATTCTTTTGTCATCATTCTCCAAGATTCTATGCTATACTGATAATATAAGGAAACTTCCTATTTTGAGTGAGAAGTGTGAATTTGAAAATCAAGAGATTGGAGGGTAACTATTATGGGCCACAACACTGCTTTGAAGAAAAATAAAGAAATTTAATAATACTAAGAGTCAATTTGCAAACAACTGGATTAAGACAGTTCTCTTCCAAACTAACATGTTGAACCCCCTTCAAAGATCATCAGGAGTGCTTTATGTACCATGACCATTTTTAGCATCTTTATCATGTTTTCCCGCTTTGAGTCTTAAGTATTTTACAGGGTATTTTCAAATAATAAAACATTTATATATAAAGTAAAACAGCTCATAAAAATATTAAGAATGTCCTGTACATATAATTATTATGATAGTATCATAATTTTTCAGAGATTTCTGAAAACATTCATGGTACTATGCTCTTAGCTTAACTGTTTTTCAGCCTTCTGCATCTATGAATTAGAACTTTGTACTTTACTACTGTGCTTTCTGATGTACTTCCAGACAAAATTTTTTGTGTCCTACATAACATAGATTATTTTACTCATCCTAGTCATGAGCTTCATAGTTTTATTGTACCATAAATCATGTTCCTCAATCTGGTTTGGGCAATGCTACCCCTGATATGCCAGTATATAGTCTTAGTTGTAGTCAGAACAAACAGAAAACACTGGTCAAAATTTGTTAGTTCACTAATGGCTGAATTGTTCATAATACAGCCAGTGTGCTGACACACACATGCTGACTTTGGTATTGTCGAGGTTAAGAAACAGAAAATTCAGTATGTCCCTTAAGTTAGGACAAGGGAATATATGGTTGTAAACACACACACAGACACACACAGACAGACACACACACACACACACACACACACACCACACACACACACTTTTTGCCTGAGTTTCTTAATCTATAAAGTGTTAAAGTTCCTGTGAAGATATGCTAAATATTGAAATATAAATAAAATATATATTATAAATATTCTCTATGTAAGTCATATGGGATAGTTGATTAAAGTATGGCTCATAATGAATTCTCAATAAATGAAAATAATTATTTCTTTCTATTATTATTGTTATAAAAGACAACTGAAAAACTTACTCAGAAACTTTGTACTTCCTGATTAGTATTTGAATTTCTTTTTTTGGAGTTACCATATGACCTCTACATTTTTCCTACTCCACAAGAAAAAAAAAATCAAAATAAAAGCAAGATTGGATGTCATCGATATTGAAGCAATTGTTGCTCAGGCAAAAGAAATGGATAATTATATGGAACAGTGTAGTGGATAAAATTGGTTAAATAAAGCTTGGGCTCTATATTCAGACCTGGATTCACAGAATAGTACTGCCATATCCAACAACATTATTGTATACCTGTTACTTTCATTTCATAAAAATAAAAACAAACTCCACAAAATTATAAGGATTTAATGAAAAAATAAATGTGATGGTTATTGTATATATGAAGTTCATAACTTAATTAAGGGTCAACATATATTTACTGTTACAATTATTAAAATTATTACTTGTTTAACCATGGCCACTACTTTAGGAGTTGATATGTTCTGGACATGTAGTAATCATTAAAAGTTTTACATTCTTATTCCATTTATATCTGATTATATTCCTAAATTGACAAAGTTGATAAGATTAGAGTGAGGAAATCTCAAACAAATTAATGATATACCATATCAAAAGGATAAGTCTGTTTTAGATCCTTGATAGAGTCTCACCAAAATTACTGAGTTTAGGAAATCATTGGTTGAAGACTAGTGTATCCTGTGAGAGAATTCTTAAAGGTCGATTAAGAGCTAATGGTCAAATTTGATTGAAACGATGAATCAAAATTTTGTAAAACTGCTCCTGGTATTGGAGTTGATAGAAATTAGTAGTGTCATTGTGATCTCTGTAACTTTTTAAACATGACATTGATAATGTACTAAGCTAATGCTAATATTTGGAAGGATATTCTTGTGAGTTAACAAAAGGTTTATTTAATAAATTAGCTATGGTTGGCTCTAAAAGAACATAAACATAAAGGTAGTAATTTTAACAACGATTGATCCATTTTATTTAGGTCTCACTTTATCTCTTGAATTCACTTTTTTTTTGTGGTAAAGATTTTATTTATTTGGCAGAGAGAGAGAGGAAAACAAACAAATAAATATGAACACAAGCAAAGGGAGCTTCTGGCAGAGGGAGAGGGAGAAGCAGGCTTCCCATGGAGAAGGGAGCCTGATGCAGGGCTCAATCCCAGGACACTGGGATCATGACCTGAGCTGAAGGCAGACACTTAACTGACTGAGCCACTCAGGTGCTCCTTGAATTTACTTTTAATCTCATTTTAATCCATATTTTCAATTTGTCAAGGAAACATTGCATTAACATAGTAAAAGTATAAGGTTATATAAACATTAAATTGAGTTATGGAAAGAGTTCCTGTAGATAAGAACATATAAGCAAATATGAAAATGCATTAGCATAAGTCATCAAATTGGAGAATAAAAATTAATGCAAAAGACCAGGTAGAGCTATTCTCTGAAAGCAAAAAGAAAAAAAAATACATTTTTTAAATGACAGTAAAATGAACCAACATGAAGAATAAAGATAGGAGATCCTACAATCATATAATAGGTAAATGATAATAAATATAATCAGCAAAGTGAGGAAATAATTCATCCATGCATGCATATATCCATTCATTCATCTATTCATTTGTGGCCCCAAAATATTTATATATTCCAGAAACTTCTCAGAGTTGAAGATAGAGTAAATTTGAGAGAAAAAAAAAAATCTCTTAAGGAGTTCATATAGAATATGGAATGGCAGGAATTACCTAAGGAAAAATACACACACAAAACGTATAAAACATGGTAGTAAGAAGGTGGTAAGAAGTAGTATGGAATTAAGAAAGACAAAGTTTTGTGAGATTAAGAGTCATTTATGGTTTGTCTCCCTCCCAATCCCATCTTGTTTCATTTATTCTTCTCCTACCCACTTAAGCCCCCATGTTGCATCACCACTTCCTCATATCAGGGAGATCATATGATAGTTGTCTTTCTCTGCTTGACTTATTTCGCTAAGCATGATACACTCTAGTTCCATCCATGTTGTCACAAATGGCAAGATTTCATTTCTTTTGATGGCTGCATAGTATTCCATTGGCTGGGGGGAGGGGGTTTGGGAGAAGGGGGTGGGATTATGGACATTGGGGAGGGTATATGCTTTGGTGAGTGCTGTGAAGTGTGTAAACCTGGTGATTCACAGACCTGTACCCCTGGGGATAAAAATATATGTTTATAAAAAATAAAAAATTAATTAAAAAAAAAAAAAGAAAGAAAGACAAAGTTAAGGATGCCTAGGTGGCTTAGTCGGTTCAGCGTCAGCCCTTGGCTCAGGTCATGATCTCAGGATCCTGGAATCAAGTCCCACATTGGGCTCCTTGCTCAATGGGGAGCCTGCTTCTCCCTCTGCCTGCTCTTCCTGCCACCTCCCCTACTTGTGCTCTGTCTGAAAAATATATAGGATCTTTAAAAATAAGAAAAAGAAAGAAAGAAAGGCAAAATTATAAAGTACATTGGGAGTGTGGGTTTCCATGTCGTGGATGTTGATATGCTAGTTTTGCTGAAGGATCTGTGTTATCTGTGAAAGCAGCACTAAAGGAATCTTGATAGCAGACTGGAGCAAAGCCTGGGCGTGTGGCTACCAGATAGAAGAGTGTTACAGGCAAAAGTAAAGTAAATGTAAAATGTTTAGGTAAGGATGTGTTTGCAGTGTGTGAGGAACAACCCAAAGTCCTGATAAAGGTGGAGAGGTAGGGAGGGTGTTAGGAGAGGTAACCAAACAGTAATCAGGGCATAAACAAAAAAGATGGGTAAATAAATTTAAAAAGAAATCTCTAACTAATGAAAGATTTCAGTGCAAAGATTAAATGAGCTAATAATAGCAGGCAATATTGATGAAGATAAGTTTGCTTTAAACAAACAAAAAAATAAACCTACAGTCAAGCAGACAAAAATGGAGAAATAATGAGGTTGACGTTAAGTTGTTCTGCATCACTAAATGTCAGAAGACAAGGGCTCATTATCAGCATTATGTGAAAAAACATTTGCATGCCCTCTGTGACATAGCCCATCAGGCTGTCTTTTACATGGGAAGACAAGAGAAGGGCATTGGTTGACATGTAAGGAGTCAGAGAGTATGCTATTTCTATAATCCCTTTAGGAAAAAAATTAAAGACCACAGGATATGAATTGGTAGCAATGGGGAAAAGGTTTGTAAAATAAACATAGGATATCATTGACCACAATAACATTTACAGAAAGTTTAAATAAGTGGCGCTAATGTAATTATGAAACAATAAGATGTTGACATTTTTTAAAGAAATAACCTGTGATAAAAATCTCAAAATCTGAGGAAAAAATGCCATTTCACTTTTCATTTTATAGATGATAAAGGATTGAATTAGAGCAAAAGCATATGTGAGTGTGGGGAAAATGTTCTTTATTATAAGTAATAACTAACAAGAATTATATAGTTTTAGGTCATCACTTCTTGGTCTTTTGACTGAGATCCAGCGTATAGTTTTATACCAGGGTCTGTTTAAAGAACAGTTTTACTTTAGAGCAAATTTAAACCTCCCAACACTGTAAGATAGTGTTGCATCCAGTCAAAATCACAGTTTTAAACGAGAACTGACTTCTAAGGAAGGCAAGTGATTTTTTTAGGAGGAAGAAAAAAAATACCTCAATTTCAGAGCAGTCCTCATCTATGTAGCAGTGATTTTGCATATATAAAAGTGATTTTAGGGCACAGTTTGAACAGAAATTTGAAAGTGGATAAAGGAGAGATGGATGGATGGGAAGGAATGAGAAAGGAAACTTCGAATTATAGTGAGAACATCAACCAGTAAAAGGAGTAATGTGCGCAGTGCATATCAGGGATCAATATCACGGTGTCCAAAGAAGCTTTCCAATATAGGAATGACAAATACACAGTTTCAGCTTTGCCTGTGACAGGCAGTAGTAAAATGATGCAATTTTTTATGTCATGTTCCAAAAGTTCTACTATACATGACAGGCCTGAATTCTTGATTTCTTTAGGGTGGGGTCAAGCATGCAAGTAAGATAGTGGATTGCAATGAATTCAGAGGTGGGAAGACTTTGGTCCAGAAGTGACGGACTCTGGCAAGAGCACTGGACTTTCTGCAATATTCTAAAGTGGGGGCTTTAGTCAAATTGTATTTAGACATCAAATTGACAGGAAAAAATGCATCACTTCTAGATAACAATGTAATATTAAAAATTATTTCTAGCAAACAGCCATCCATACAGATGATTACCACAGCAGTGTTTATAATAGGAAACTCTTCCAAATATAAACTTTACTCCAGAAAAAGGGGATTAGTTAAATAAATTAAGCAAGTATATGTTAGAATATTACTCAGCTATTCACTTTACATTAAAGATCATTAGTATCATGGTAAGATTTTTCAGGACAGATTAAAAAAAGAAAAGTGCTAATAGCTGCATGTTAGTATGATTCTTACAAAGCCAATGAATATATAGAGAAAACCTCCATATCCATATGGCATAAGTATGTTATAAAATTTTTGTTGTTTATAATATCTAATTGTTTTTCCTTTGTGGGTACATAGAAAATCACATTTCTTAGTCCATTTGCAGTTGGGGTGGGCCTGCTTGGCAAATTCTGGTTAACAGATTATGAGTATAAAAAAATTCCAGGCCGAAGCATCTAATTTCCTACCTGAGATGTTTTCCTCTCCTGGAATAATCATGTAAATTGCCTCTTAAAAAGAAGGTGGAGTGATAAGCCTTTGCCTTTGAAATGCCTTGAAAAGCTGCTTGGAGTCATAGCCTACTTTGCATAGTGGAGAAATAAACCCTTGTCATAATAAGTAGTGCCATGTAGTTTTTTGTTGTTTCTGTTTTGTTTTTAAAGCTTCAGTGTACCTTAGCTATCCAGAATAATATACAGTAGGAACCAGCAGTCTGCCTCATGTCCTTCTTTTTTTTTTTTTTTCAGAATGGACTTTATTGATGTAAATTACATGTAATAAACTGCACCTATTTACTGTTCCGTGCATTTGACAGTTGTGTACATCTGCAAAAACACCAACACAATAAAAAATCCAGGACATTTTCATCATCCCCCAAACCTTCCTTGTATCCCTTTGATGGCCGTCCCTCCCTCTGCCCCCAGCTCCAAGCAACTACCAGTCTGATTTTTGTCCCTTCACTAGTAGCTTGTGTTTCCAGAATTTCATATAAATGCAGTTATTCAATATGTAATACTCTTTTATGTCTGGCTTCTTTTACCCAAAAACACTTTTAAATTCATCTGTGTTGTTGGAAATGTCAGTAGTCATTGCTCTTCATTACTAAATAGTATTGTGGTAGTAATTTATGGATCTACCCCATGCTGGGTATTTATTCACTTGATAATGGACATGTGGGTTGTTTTCAGTTTGCTGCTGTTATGAATAAAAACATCATCAATCATATAAAGCTACCATACAACCTAGCCATTCCACTCCCATATTTAACCCGAGTAATGAAAACTTATATCCATATAGACTTGTTTTTGTCCTTCTTTAAAGTTCATACATTGTAGGAATTATCTCAAAAAAAAAAAAAAAAAAAAAAAAAGCTATAGTGGTGGCACCTGCATGTCTCAGTCAGTTAAGTGTCTGCCTCCATTTCAGGTTATGATCCCAGGGTTCTGGGATCAAGCCCTGTGTCACTTCTCCCTCTGCCGCTCCACCTGCTTGTATACTCTTGTCTCCCTCTCTCTCTGTCAAATAAATAAATAAAATATTTTTTTAAAGGCCATGGTATTTTCACCTCTAAGATCAATTTTATAGTTAACAAATATTTGTATTATTACTCCTGAAATTTCTTGTTCCTTAGTTATAGTTTTTCTTCACGTGTACTGCTTCTCAGCTTTAATTTTCTGAACTTACCTCTCTATCTCCACTTGAGCACTGGCTAAACTGTCGATTAGTTATAGAAATGCAGATCTCAGAGAGACTGCTATGTGTGATAACATTTCCTACCTGAACTGGTTTAATTTTAATACTTAGCTGATTATCTTTTTTTCATTGTCTTAGTGCATATAGTCATAAATTTACCAAGAGTGACAAAATGAATTCTATAATAAAATAGAATAAAATAATTCTAAAGAAAAATTAAAGTGTTATATATGTTAGTTTATGCAGAGACAAATATAAAACAGATATTCAAAATATTAAGTTATTTCTTTAAGTTTAATTATTATACATGTTTATTTATATCCAAAGGCTGGATTTTTAAAAAACTGTTTTAGTGATGCAAAGTGAATTATGACTTATTTATAATAAATCACATTTTGTAAACCACCTCATTCTTTCATTAACTGTATCCATCAAATCTCCTTAATGCTCTTCTCATAATAATAAGAGCAGGTTTTTTTTTAAATTCCAAAATCTGTGTAGCATTACATATACTATTTCCTATATATAATCTGTCTTTCAAAAATTATTTCAGTGTTAAGTATTTTATTTCTCACTATTCAGAAAATAGATCTTTTGAGAACAACTTACTAGAAAATTTTAGAAAATTTTATATTTGTAAATATTACTTTTAAAATACTAAATCTTGTCCTTTTCAGGTCAGTATGTCTCCGATTAAATATATATATATTCATGTTCTCTAAATTCTAGTCATGAATTTGAGACCTTGTTTTTTTACATATTTTAATCCTTTTATTTAATAAAGTTACTATATTGAGTGATCATAAACTTGGTGTTAAGGCACAAGGACTGTAATTTTATGAAACCTACTGAAATCATGAATACTTTTATTCTGCTCCTTGATATCCAAGTTCATCTTTAAGTGTAGTTCTTGAAATTCCTACATTATTTGCAATTCTTTTCTACCTCTTCATTTTTATCAAAACATTAATGATTCTCAAAGACTGTTTTTAAGGTATTCATCAATTGACACTCTTTTTCCAGTATTGAACAAAGAAAGGTGATTTATTTTGTGTTCTCATTTTCAATTACTAATGCATCACTCACTGTCACCCTGACATAGATACACTGCTGTAATCTTTCATTATCTTTCCTACATATTCAAATTTTCCTGTTCTAGAGTATATTTTCATAAACACATAAATATGGCATATTAAATTCCTACTAATGTTTATTGTTAAAGACTGCATTCTCTTCTAGCAAGAACATGAAATCATTCAAAAACAAATCTATTTATTTATTTATTTATTTATTTATTTATTTATTTATTAGAGATAGCGAGAGCATGGGCAGTGGGGTGGGAGGGGCAGAGAGAGAGGGAGAGAATCTTCAGTGAGCTCTGATGCAGGGCTCAATCCCAAAATCCTGAGGTCATGACTTGAGCCAAAATCAAGAATCAGATGCTTAACTGAATGAGCCACCCTGGCACCCTACTAAATCACTTTTTAAATTGAAATAAATATATCTCACAAGTAATATTTTATGGATGTAAGGTGTACAACATGTTGATTGGATTTTGTGTTATAATCATTGATTATATTATTATTATCATAGTAATGATAATTAGCACCTTTATCATGTCCTACAATTATCATTTCTTTCTTCTAGTTAGAAGAATTAATATCTAGTCAGTGAATTTGATGACAGTAACATAGTAATGTTTTCTAAATTAACTGTAATGTTGGGGGAAACTGGAGGGGGAGACAAACCCTAAGAGACTATGGACTCTGAAAAACACTCTAAGGGTTTTGAAAGGGGGGTTGGGAGGTTGGGTGAGCCTGGTGGTGGGTATTATGGAGGGCACATATTGCATGGAACACTTAGTGTGGTACATTAACAATGAATTCTGGTACACTGAAAAATTTAGAAAATTTAAAAATTAAAAAAAAATAACTGTAATGTGCATTAGACCTCTATGACTTATTTGCTACTCAGTGTTAAGTTTGTACTCTTAAACAACATCTCTCCTATCCTTCCACCTCTTAGCCCCTCTGGTACCACTATTTTACTGTCTTCACAAGTTCAGCTTTTTAAAATTTCACATGTTAAGTGGTATCGTACAATATTTGTCTTCTCTGTCTGGTGTATCTTACTTAGTATAATAGCCTATTGTTCCTAAGCACCAACTCAGCTCACATATATTCTTCAACTGGCTTAGGCTTGGTTTAATTGGTCTCTTTGACCCACAATGAGAATATAATTGCTTTCATTTGCCCGATAGCTTTCTTGACACCATATTATTTTCTAGCCGCTGTTTATCCTAATTTATGGATCCTTCTCCTCTGGTTCCTTTGAAATGGTTACTGGAGTGAATCATTGCATTATCTTGGTTTTCTAAGAATTTTCTTCATTATTATCAAGCTTTTAAATTTCTTAAATATACTTACTACTTACAGATTAAAATTCAGTATAGACACCTCTTCAGACATATATTACTGCCTATTTGAAATATGAACTTACTCATCTTTAGGAATCCTAAATACAACATTTTCAAAGTTGCACCTGTGCCTTTCTTATTATTTACTTTACTTCTTTCTCCACTTAGTGCTTCTAGTGTAGCCCATAAGCAAATTGTGTTTATTTTATTTGCAAATATATCCTGATCCTAGTCACATCTTTATTATACTACCATTTTCATCACCTTAGTCCAAATCCCTGTGTCTTGCTAAAGAAGAGAGTAATGCAACAACTTCCTATTGGTCTCCTCACTTGGATCTTTTTTTTTTTTTTTTTTTTTTTTCTCTACACAGCAACTGAGAGTATCTCTCTAACATGCCAAACTGCATGTGTACTAACTGATTATGGTCTTTAAAGGTTTCCACTGCACATGGGACAAAACTCAGTTTTCTCAATGTGAACTAGAAAAACCACCATATGAGCTGAAATCTGTCTAACTCAACAAATTCATCTTGTACAGCTCTCTCTTGTTACCTTCCATACAAAGTGGTCTTATTCTTTCTGGACACAGCGTCTTTGTATATGCTTTTACCTTCTATCTGAAATGCTGTTCTTCTGATTCAGTTCTTCTCATTATCTTTGCTCTGCTTAAATATAACTTCTTCAGAAACTTTTATCCTACTCCACTCATACAGAAATATCCTTTCTTTTATAATGTCTCACACACACTATTCTTATTTATTACTACATATATCTGTATTTGTTGCTGTCCTTGTTTAGTGTCACAATCAGGAAAGCAGGACTCATCAGGTTTATTCAACTGTATGTCTGGTAGATTGTGTATTGTTCAATTTATATTTTTTGAATGAATGAATGATTAAATATTCTTTCCTCTTCTGCAGATCACATTATCATCTTGCAGTATTCATTGATCAGGTGCATTTTCTTTCCCTGAACTCCATAATTCATTTTCAAATGGTTATTTAATTGGCTTCAATATCTGACTCTAAAAGAAACTAACTAAATCTGCGTATGGTTTCTTTATCATGATGCATCTACTCCTTTACTTTTTTTCAATTTGTTTTAACTTCACATCTTAGCTTATATAAACTTTCTGTTATGACTATCTTTACTTTGTGTATGTACCCTATCATGTACTAGTTCAGCACTGCTACATTTTCAGAATTTTCTTTGTACCAATTTTGAGCATTAATGCTCATCACATAAGTGTACTCCTGTTTCTGGGATTATCTAAACATGCTGAATTAAGTCCTAGCAGTGTATTAGCTATAATTTCAGTGAGTTCATGTCATCTAACCTCAATGTTCTTGTAATAGTGGTTTGCGATGAAAACTAACTCATGTAGATTCCTGTAGATTTCAAATATCTCGTTAGTATTTCCAATTTAACAAGCCATGTGACTGGTTAACTATGAAAAGACTTCTCATAGACGTTTAATATAAATAGTTTCATAGTCACAATAAAAAGTTAAAGTGGTCAACATTAAATATGAAGCCACAGTAATTAGATTCCAAGAATAATTTACAATAGTTATTTTGCATTGTCTCACAGTAATTTAAAATTTAGTGAAAAAAATAAGACAAAACACAGAAGCATGCTATATGAGCTTGTGGTAGATACCATGTTTGGCTTCAGCTTCAGGGGTGATGTTCTAGAACCATTCCATAGAATCCTGAGTGTCCTGACTGGATTCACTATGCCCCATTGCCAGCATTGATGTTCCCTGAGGATGGTATGTGGAGAAGAGAAACTCTGAAGAGATCTAGCCAGGCTTGTTTATCCCTCTGATGGTTCACCAAAAGCCGGCAATCCAGCCTACCTGTCACTACCACTATCTGGGAGGAAAGTCATTTTTTGTCCTTTCCGGAAAGGCTCAGAGCCTCTCTCTTCTAGAACTGTGGAGTCTTGGGCGTTCTTCTGGCAATGAAGTTTAGCAGGTGGTAAGAGCCAGATAAAGGGGTGAAAAATGAAAACAAGAAAAATGAACATCCTTTATGTGATAAAACTACAGGCTGTATGTAGATGTGTATGTGTGTGTGTGTGTGTGAGAGAGAGAGAGAGAGAGAGAGAGAGAGAGAGAGAAATTCCTAGCAAGCTTTTCATTGATTGCTGTTCTAGAAGTGGCATGGGAATGAAACAAGGCCATTTGTGGAAAAATGATGGTAACATTTTATAAAACAAAGATTGCGGATAGTTGGTTTATATAATTCAGAGGACTAAAGGGGGGGGGGAGAATGACAGTATTGATGGAACATCATCCTAATATTCGTCAGCAGCCTGAGAGATAAATTGTTTCTCAGGTAGAAAAACATGCATAGGTCATGTTTTCTCTTTCTCTCTTTTTTTAATGAAGTGAGTGATTTTTATGATTATCCACTAAGTAAACTGTTCTTGTATTCCTGAACTAACCTCCAATTTTTCATGAAGAGTTTTCTCTTTAATATATTATTGAATTAGCTTTGCTATCATTTTACTTGGCATTTTTCATCTATATTTACTAGACGAATGGGATTGTAATTTTTCTTTTCTATTTTTGTTGGGGTTTGGTATCACACATAAAACTAGCTTCATTTTGAATTATTTATATTTTTTGTTCCCCAAATGATTTTCAATATGATTAGAATTTTCTGCTTTAAATATAGAATGTTTGGCAGAATTCACATGTAAAGCAGCTTTGAACTTGCTATTTCTTCAAGAAGCATATTAATTATTATTTAAATTAACTTAGTAATTCAATAGAAAAAAATGTCCAATAACCTTTTGGTTCTTTTTGAAAGCTATACTTTTCTGCAACTGTTCCTACTAATTAGATCAGTTTTATAGCTTATTTGCATGAAAATATAGATTGCATTCCCTCCCTTTTCGGTCTCTTCCTTATCTTCTTTTTCCCTTATTTATTCTTAAGAATGTATGTGTCCTGGTGCACCCGAGTGGCCACAGTCCATTAAGCAGCTGACTCTTGATTTTGGCTCAGATCATGATCTCAGGGTTGTGAGGCAGAGCACCAGCTCCACATTCAGCATGGAGTCTGCTTGAGAGATTCTCCCTCTCACTTTCCCTCTACCTGTACCCCTCCCCTTGTGTACACACGTAGGCTCTCTCTCTCTCTTTCAAATAAATAAATAAAATCTTTAAAAAAATGTATGCATCCTTATCTCTCTCTCCCTCTTTCTCCCCCACCCTTACATTGTCTAATACATGAGGTGCTTCAAAGAGGCAGACTTTGTTGTTGGTTTCTCTGTTACCTAAAATTAAGTACTTAAATTATTTCTATTTTTTTTCTCATTGTCCCTATTATCTTCTAATTTCTGTGTTGTTCTTTTTCAACCTTTTTTCAACTGTACATTTAAATAATTAATTTTTAGACTTTTTTTCTAACGTAAACATTTGAGGCAAAAACTTCCCTCCAAATGCTGATTTTGCTACATCCTGTTGGTTTTGTATGCAATTTAAAAAATCCTCATTCAGTACTGAGTATTTTAAAAATCTCTATTATGATTTATTTTTAATCCATAGATGTATAAAACTGTTACTTAGTTTCTGATTAAATGGGGATTAAAATTTTTTTAACCTTATTTTTTTATTAACATATAATGTATTATTTGCCCTAGGAGTACAAGTCTGTGAATCATCAGGCTTATACACTTCACAGCACTCACCATAGCACATACCCTCCCCAATGTCCATAACTCAACCACCCTCTCAATACCCCCTCCCCCCAACAACCCTCAGTTTGTTTTGTGAGATTAAGAGTCTCTTATGGTTTGTCTCCCTCCTGATCCCATCTTGTTTCATTTTTTCCTTCCCTACCCCCCAAACCTCCCACTTTGCCTCTCAAATTCCTCATATCAGAGAGATCAGATGATAATTGTCTTTCTCTGACTGACTTATTTCACTCAGCATAATACCCTCTAGTTCCATTCACATAGTTGCAAATGGCAAGATTTCATTTCTTTTGATGGCTGCATAGTATTCCATCATATATATATATACCACCTCTTCATTATCCATTCATCTATTGATGGACATCCAGGTTCTTTGGCTATTGTGGACATTTCTGCTATAAACATTCAGGTGCACATGTCCCTTCGGATCACTACATTTGTATCTTTAGGGTAAATACCCAGTAGTGCAATTGCTGAGTTATAGCTCTATTTTCAAATTTTTGAGGTACCTCCACGCTGTTTTCTGGAGTGGCTGCACCAGTTTGCATTTCCACCAACAGTGTAGGAGGGTTCCCCTTTCTCCACATTCTTGCCAGCATCTGTTTCCTGAGTTGTTAATTTTAGCCATTTTGACTGGTATGAGGTGGTATCCCATTGTGGTTTTGATTTGTATTTCCCTGATGCCCACTGATGTGGAGCACTTTTTCATGTGTCTGTTGGCCATCTAGATGTCTTCTTTGCAGAAATGTCTGTTCATGTCCTCTGTCCATTCCTTGATTGGATTATTTGTTCTTTGGGTGTTGAGTTTGATAAGTGTTTTTATAGATTTTGGACACTAGCCCTTTTCCTGATATGTTGTTTGCAAATATCTTCTCCCATTCTGTCAGTTGTCTTTTGGTTTTGTTGACTGTTTCTTTTGCTGTGCAGAAGCTTTTGATTTTGATGAAATCCCAATAGTTCATTTTTGCCCTTGCTTCCCTTGCATTTGTCAATGTTTCTAGGAAGAAGTTGCTGTGGCTGAGGTCAAAGAGGTTGCTGCCTGTGTTCTCCTCAAGGATTTTGTTGAATTCTTTTCTCACAGGTCCTTCATCCATTTTGGGTCTATTTTTGTGTGTGGTGTAAGGAAATGGTCCAGTTTCATTCTTCTGCATGTGGCTGTCCAATTTTCCCAACACCATTTGTTGAAGAGATTGTCTTTTTTCCATTGGACATTCTTTCCTGCTTTGTCGAAGATGAGTTGACCATAGAGTTGAGGGTCTATTTCTGGGCTCTCTATTCTGTTCCATTGATCTATGTGTCTTTGTGCCGTAATGTCTTGATGATGACAGCTTTGTAATAGAGCTTGAAGTCTGGAATTGTGATGCCAGCAATGTTGGCTTTCTTTTCCAACATTCCTCTGGCTATTCAAGGTCTTTTATGGTTCCATATAAATTTTAGGATTATTTGTTCCATTTCTTTGAAAAAAAATAGATGGTATTTTAATAGGGATTGCATTAAACATGTAGATTGCTTTAGGTAGCATAGACATTTTTGCAATATTTGTTCTTCCAATCCATGAGCACGGAACATTTTTTCATTTCTTTGTGTCTTCCTCAAATTCTTTCATGAGTACTTTATAATTTTCTGAGTACAGATCCTTTATCTTTTTGGTTAAGTTTATTCCTAGGTATCTTATGGTTTTGGGTGCAATTGTAAATGGGATTGACTCCTGAATTTCTCTTTCTTCTCTCCTCTTATTGGTGTAAAGAAATACAACTGATTTCTGTGAATTGATTTTATATCCTGACACGTTACTGAATTCCTGTATGAGTTCTAGCAGTTTTGGAGTGGAGTCTTTGTGTTTTCCACATAAAGTATTATATCATCTGGAAAGAGTGAGAGTTTGACTTCTTTTTTTGCTCTTTTGGATACATTTAATTTCTTTTTGTTGTCTGATTGCTGAGGCTAGGACTTCTAGTACTATGTTGAATAGCAGTGGTGATAATGAACATCCCTGCTGTGTTCCTGACCTTTGCAAAAAAAGCTCTCAGTTTTTCTCCATTGAGAATGATATTCGCTGTGGGTTTTTCATAGATGGCTTTGATGATATTGAGGTATATACCCTCTATCCCTGCATTTTGAAGAGTTTTGATCAAGAAAGGATGCTGTACTTTGTCAAATGCTTTTTCAGCATCTATTGAGAGTATCATATGGTTCTTGTTCTTTCTTTTATTAATGTATTTTATCACATTTATTGATTTGTGGATGTTGAACCAACTTTGCATCCCAGGAATAAATCCACTTGGTCATGGTGAATAATCCTTTTAATGTAGTGTTGGATCCTAATGGCTAGTATTTTGGTGAGAATTTTTGCATCTGTGTTCATCAAGGATATTGGTCTGTAATTCTCTTTTTTGATGAGGTCTTTGGTTTGGGGATCAAGGTAATGCTGGCCTCATAAAATTAGTTTGGAAGTTTTCCTTCCATATCTATTTTTGGAACAGTTTCAGGAGAATAGGAATTAATTCTTCTTTAAATATTTGGTAGAATTCCCCTGGGAAGCCATCTGGCCCTGAGCTCTTGTTTCTTGGGAGATTTTTGATGACTGCTTCAATCCCCTTACTGGTTATGGGTCTGCTCAGGTTTTCTATTTCTTCCTGGTTCAGTTGTGGTAGTTTATAGGTCTCTAGGAATACATCTATTTCTTGCAGATTGTTAAATTTGCTGGCATATAGTTACTCGTGATATGTTCTTAAAATTGTTTGTATTTCTTTGGTGTTGGTTGTGATCTCTCCTCTTTCATTCATGATTTTATTTTCTGGGTCCTTTCTCTTTTCTTTTTGGTAAATCTGGCCAGGGGTTGATAAATCATATTAATTCTTTCAAAGAACCAGCTCCTAGTTTTATTGATTTGTTCTATTCTTTTTTTTGGTTTCTATTTCATTGATTTCTGCCTGATCTTTATTATTTCTCCTCTCCTGCTGGGTTTAGGCTTTCTTTATTGTTCTTTCCCCAGTTCCTTTTGTGTAGTGTTAGGTGGTATACTTGAGACCTTTCTTGTTTCTTGAGAATGGCTTATATCACTATATACTTTCCTCTCAGGAATGCCTTTGCTGTGTCCCATAGATTTTGAACCGTTGTGTTTTCATTATCATTTGTTTCCATGAATTTTTTCAATTCTTCTTTAATTTCCTGGTTGACCCATTCATTCTTTAGTATGATGCTCTTTAGCCTCCATGTATTTGAGTTCTTTCTGACTTTCCTCTTGTGATTGAGTTCCAGCTTCAGAGCATTGTGGTCTGAAAATATGCAGGGAATGATCCCAATCTTTTGGTACCAGTTGAGACGTGACTTGTGACCCAGGATGTGATCAATTATGGAGAATGTTCCATGTGCACTAGAGAAGAATGTGTATTGTGTTGCTTTGGGATGGAATATTCTGAATATATCTGTGATGTCCATCTGGTCTAGTGTGTCATTGAAGGCCTTTATTTCCTTGTTGATCTTTTGCTTGGATGATCTGTCCATTTCAGTGAGGGGAGTGTTAAAGTCCCCTACTATTATTGTATTATCATCAATGTGTTTCTTTGATTTTGTTATTAATTGGTTTATATTGTTGGCTGCTCTTATATTAGGGGCATAGATATTTAAAATTGTTAGATCTCCTTGTTGGACAGACCCTTTGAGTATGATATAGTGTCCTTCCTCATCTCTTATTATAGTCTTTGGCTTAAAAGTCTAATTGATCTGATATAAGGATTGGCACCCCAGCTTTCTTTTGATATCCATTAGCATGGTAAATTGTTTTCCACCCCCTCACTTTAAATCTGAAGGTGTCTTTGGGTCTAAAATGAGTTTCTTGTAGGAAGCATATTGATGGTTTTTTTTTTTTTTTATCCATTCTGATACCCTGTGTCTTTTGATGGGGGCATTTAGCCCATTTACATTCAGAGTAACTATTGAGAAATATGAATTTAGTGCCATCATATTGCCTGTAAGGTGACTGTTATTGTATATTGTCTCTGTTCCTTTCTGATCTACTACTTTTAGGGTCTCTCTTTGCTTAGAGGACCCCTTTCAATATTTCTTGTAGGGCTGGTTTGGTGTTAACAAATTCTTTTAGTTTTTGCTTGTCCTGGAAACTTTTTATCTTTCCTTCTATTTTCAATGATAGCCTTGCTGGATATAGTATTCTTGGCTGCATATTTTTCTCATTTAGTGCACTGAATATTTCATGCCACTTCTTTCTGTCCTTCCAGGTCTCTGTGGATAGTCTGCTGGCAATCTAAGATTTTTACCATTGTATGTTACAGACTTCTTGTCCTGACTTGCTTTCAGGATTTTCTCTTTTTCACTAAGACTTGTAAGTTTTACTATTAGATGATGGGATGTGGACCTATTTTTATTGATTTTGAGGGGATTTCTTTGTGTCTCCTGGATTTTGATGCTTGTTCCCTTTGTCATATAGGGAAATTCTCTACTGTAATTTGCTCTAATATAGCTTCTGCCCCCTCCCTTTTTCTTCATCTTCTGGAATCCCAACTATTCTAATATTGTTTAGTCTTATGGTATCACTTATCACTCAAAATCTCCCGTCATGGTCCAGTAGTTGTTTGTCTCTCTTTTGCTCAGCTTCTTTATTCTCTGTCATTTGGTCTTCTGTATCACTAATTCTCTCTTCTGCCTCATTTATCCTAGCAGTAAGAGCCTTCATTTTTTATTGTACCTCATTTATAGCTTTTTGATTTCAGCTTGGTTAGATTTTAGTTCTTTTATTTCTCTAGAAAGGGCTTTTATTTCTCTATACAGGGTTTCTTTAATATCTTCCATGCTTTTTTTGAGCCTGGCTAGCACCTTGAGAATCATCATTCTGAACTCTAGATCTGACATATTACCAATGTCTGTATTGATTAGGGCCCTAGCTTTTGTTATTGCTTCCTGTTCTTTTTTTTTTTTTTTTTTTTTTTTGTGGTGCATTTTTCTGCCTTGTCATTTTATCCTGACAAGAACATATGAATGAGAGAATAAAATACTAGAAGGATGACAAAGACCCCAGAAAAATGTATGCTAACCAAATCAGAAGAAACCCCAAATCAGTCTATATTTAGACTGATGAGTAGAATAGAGCCACCCACTTGATTTTGGGTGTATTTTGGTCTCTTAGAAGAAACTACCTCCCACAATTTTAAAGAAAGAATAATTTATATATATACAAAAATAGGGGTAAACATGATGAAGGGATGGATTATGACTGTGAAGATGAAAATTAAAAAAAAAATCTCAAAAAGGAATTAATAAGATGAGTTGGTTGGAAAGAGAAATAAAAGGGAAGTAGAGAGTATTTGCTCAGACTGGAGAGTAGAACAAAGCCCTGTGCTAGATTTAGGATATATTTTGATATATTGGAAGAATACAAATCCCAAAATTTTTTAGAAGAAAAAACCATATATGTTTGCCAAAAATAAAGCTAGATACAATGAAGGATAATAATGAAGGTTTAAAAAAAAAAAAATATATATATATATATATATATTAGAAAGGTATTGTTAAGATAAACTAGTTAAAAAAATGCTAAAAGAGGAAAGAGGAAAAGTTAAAAAAATTACAATAAGAAAATAAAATTAAAAAAATTCCTTGCAAGACTAAGGAATCATGGGGAGAAAGCCATGAATTCCATGCTTTGTTTTCCCTCCTCTGGAATTCCATTGTTGTCCTTGATCAGTGAACCTAGTCTTGGCTGAATGTTCTTGCTGATCTTCTGGGGAAGAGGCCTTTTGTAGTGACTTTCAAATTTCTTTGCCAGAGGCAGAATTGTGCTACCCTTGCAGGGAGCTGGGTTAAGTAATCTGCCTGTGTTCACTCTCCATAATTTTTGTTCCATGAACGCTTTCGGTAGAGCTCTGGAGGATGGGGATGAAAATGGTGTCCTCCCAGTGCCCGGCCCAGAGGAGCAGAGAGCTCAGGTCCCCAGTCCTCAGTGTGCCCTTGGAAAACAGCGCTCAGTCACTCCTGTCTCACTGGTCTCTGGCCACACTCCAAGCTCACCCCGCCTGTTACCAAGTGTTTTGGCCTCTGGCACACAGCTCTGCTTGGAGTCTCCAAACCCATCAGATTCCTGCCTCCAGAGGAGGAAGGAGAGTCTCCCTGGATCTGCCACTTGTTGGGTCCCTGCTCAAAGAGCAGTGGCCCAGCTGTGTCACAGATCACAGTTTAAGGTAATCCTGAGCTGAGTGCTCACTCCTCGGCCCTGTCTCTGTAGATGGCTTCCCTGCTCTGATACTTGCGAGCTCTGCTACACTTAGACGCCCCCGGTCCTTCTGTGACCCTGTGAGACCTGAGACCACACTGTCCCTGCAAGAGCTTCACTCCTGCTTAGCCTCTAGAGTGATGTCCCTCAGTGGAGCTGACTTCTTAAAGTTCAGATTTTGTGCTCCATTGCTCCACCGTTGCCGGGAGCCAGCCCCTCCCCCTGCAGTCTATCTTCCCATCCCTTCGCATTCACTTCTTCGCAAGTCCTGCCTTTCAGAAAGTGGTTGATTTTCTGTTTCTAGAATTGCTGCACTTCTCTTCGATCTCCTGTTGGATTTGTAGGTGTTCGGAATGGTTTGATAACTATCTAGCTGAACACCTGCAACCTGATGTCATCTCGGTCTGCTCCTCTTCTACCATCTTGAATCTCCTCCTCTTTTTTAACTTTAAAGATTTTATTTATTTATTTGATAGAGAGAGAAATCACAAGTAGGCGGAGAGTCAGGCAGAGAGAGAGAGAGAGAAGCAGGCTCCCGCTGAGCAAAGAGCCCGATGCGGGGCTCGATCCCAGGACACTGAGATCATGACCTGAGCCGAAGGCAGCGGCTTAATCCACTGAGCCACCCAGGCGCCCCCTTTTTTAACTTTAAATTGCATTTTTATTAGAGCATGTGTGGTATGTTTGGCATAATTATTTTTTAATTTACTAAGAATTATTCTATGGACTACTATTGTGATCAAGTTTTATAGTGTCTAGTGTATACTTAAGAAATAGGTATATCCTTTTTTAGTTGGATAAAAAAATTCTATGTGTTTACCTGTCAAATTTTATTAGATGTGTTGTTCAGTGCTTTTCTGTCTTAGAGTTTGTCTGCTTGATCTTTAATGATTAAGAGAAGTATGTTAAAATCTCCCATTATGATGCTTTGTTTTTTAGTTTTTGTCTTTTTAACTGTTTAACCTATATAATTTAAGCATATTTTATCATGTTTCTTTATATTTAGAATTCAAACTTGGTGGAATTTTATCGTTTGTATTCTTTTGTAGGTTACCTTTCTATCTTCAGTGATTTCTTGAAGACATTCTCACAGTCAAAATTTTATTTTCTGAAGTTGGCAAGTAGTACTGAAAGAATTGGTAGTCAGGATTGAAATCTACTAAGCTTTGACTAGTCAAGTGTTAATAGTTAAAAATTAATTGTATGAAGACTTCTGATTCTAGAAAGATGGAGATCTATTTTTCCCTATTATTCCTACTATTTTCAACTATAAACTCTAGATTTTATACATAAAACAAACATAGGAAGATTTCTAAAGCCTGGCTGAGCACACCAGGAAATAAGGAATGACATAGTGGAGTTAGTTTAGTGAATCATCATGTCCTCCTCCTCCTTCTCCACCCCCCACCCCACAACAAATCTTCTTTTTGCCACCCAGACTTGAGACTACACAAACTGGAAAACAGAACATCACTGAGCCATAGGGGGAAAAAAACTCCAACATAAGCCTCTACTCTCTATAGGACCAGTAAAAGAGTAGCCTAGAAAGATACATAATTTTTAGATTATACCATTGTGATTTAGCCAAACACCACAGAAAAACTCTACCCCATTCAAATAAAAATGAATGGAGAACCCAATCTTCCGTCATTGCAAGGCTGTAACAAGATTTTCCAAAACCATTGCTGTGTGGTATTAGAGAAGGTCAGATAAGAAGGCAGGACTTTCATTCCTGCTACAAGTAAGGAGCCCCACCAACAGGTATTTATAGAGAATTTGGACTTCTACCCACTTATGGCCATTCTGAAGCTTCCTTTCTGTCCACATTGTAGTGGTATCATAAGAGTCTGGTAGAGTCAAGACTTGCATCATTTTTCCACAATACTGAGACCAGTTTCAACCAGGTGTTAGTAGAGATTATATGGGGAGCCCACCCAGCAGTAATGAGGTACCAAGATCACCTCAGGTCCCAGTGGAGGCCAAGTAGGGAACTTAGGATATATTAGTGTCTTATAGCTGATATATAAATTACTACAAATAGCCTAAATAAATTACTACAAATAGCCTAAAATGTAGAAATTTATGAGTTACAGTTCTATAAGGTCAGAGGGTGAAATGGACCTTACTGGGCTAAAATCAAGGTATTGTCAGGGCTGAATTACTTCTGAATCTGATTTAACCTTTACTGGGCTGAAATCAAGATATTGTTGGGGCTAATCTCTTTTCTTGCCTTCTACAGGTTCTAGGGGCCACTTGCATTTCTTGGCTCATAGCCCTTTTATCAGTCTTCAAATTCAGAAATAAACCACCTGTAGATCACAGACTGTGACACTCCTGTCCCTTTCTTTGACTTATAAGGACCCTTGTGATTACATGAGCCCACACAAATAATCTAAGAGAATTTATTTCTACGTTTCATGGTATATTAGCAACCTTACTTTTATCCACATTAATCCCCTCTTGTCATGTAACATAATACATTCATAGGTTTCAGGTTTTAGAACCTGGGCATCCATAGGGAGAAGGAAGGCATTATGTTTTTTTTACCACACTAGACTTCTACCTCCACTTGGCAGTAATGAGACAACATCCTTCCCCTCCCAGAGTGCTGCCAAAGAAAGCCAGTGAAAACAGAATGGTTAAATAAAATCAGACGTTCATAACATAACCTGCAATTGTACAAGTTTCAGTTGTAAATCACTTGTTATATAAAGAATTAAAAAATACAGTTAATGTATGCCACTATCAGGAAAACCAGGTTATTAAAATTACCTGAAAAAGATTTTAAATTAACCATGATAATAATGCATTGAACATTTAAAAACACACTTGAAGCAAATGAGTAAATAGAAAGTGTTCAGACTTTTTCTCTATATCTGCAGGTTGAATTTTTATTTTGTCAGTTATTTCCTTCGCTGTTGCAGAAGCTTGTAATCCCATTTGTCCATTTTGTTTTTCTTGCCTATGCTTATGGTGTTTTATCCAATAAATCATTGCCAAGTCCAATGTCAAGAAACTTCATTATGTTTTCTTTTATGGGTTTCATAGTTTTAGGTCTTACATTTAAGTCTTTAATACATTTTGAATTGATTTTTGCATATGGTAATAGAACAGGAGTACAGTTTCATTCTTTTGCATGGGGACATTCAGTTTTCCCAAAACTATATATTGAGGACTTTATTCCCATTGTGTATTATGACATCCTGTTGACAGTGTTTCTGTGGGTTTATTCTTGGGCTTGCTTTTGTATTCCATTGGCTTGTATGTTTTTTTTATGCCAATATCATCCTGTTATGATGACTAACTCTGTAGTATATTTTGGAATGAAGAAATGTGACATTTTCAGCTTTGTTCTTGGTCAGAATTGCTTTGGTTATTTGGGGCCTTTTGTGGTTTTGTGTGATTTTTTTTAACTTTTTTTTTTTTTTTTTTTTAGAAGAGCAATTCATAGCAAAACTGTTTTTCCCCCCTTTGGTGGAATCTTCAGTGTTTTCTACATATACCATGTCATCTGTGAGCAGGGATACTTCCTTACATTTTTCTTTCTTGTCTGGACGCCTTTTAGTTCTTTTTTCTCTCCCTACCCCCATTTGCTCTGGTTAGGCCTATGTTGCATAGAAGTGGTATGCAGATAAATGAGTATGGGGACTGTGGCTTAGGTGCTGAAAAGATAAATTTAGGGATTCAAATAAGCAAGATTCACTTATATTTTTATGGGCAGGCAGATGAGTTGTTGAGGATAAATTCTGGATTTCTGGAAGAACCAGTTGGGTGGATTGGTAATACTTTTATTGATATGGGGAAGACTTGGGAAGTAAAAGGTATCTGACACCAAAAGTTAAAATTTCTGATAATGTATATAAATTCATAAATCATACAGAAACTTGCTTCTTAACTTTAATGGGGCTTAATATCCTGCATTTTCTTAAAATTAGTTTCATTTCTTATATTCCCATATTTTAAATTTTATCATTTTAAGTCATACTTATTGCTATAATTTTCTTACAATAAATTGACATTTTATGGTAAAGTTCAATGAATCTTGAAAGCCACATAAGTCATATAGCCAAAACCAAGGTAACATTTCTGTTACTCCTCAAACACCCTTATGCTCCCTTTGGTTTCAGTGTTGTTCACAACTACTTCCAATCTGTAGTAAACTACTGATCTCTGTTCTTTTTTTAAAGGTTTTTGCCTTTTGTAGAATGCTCCATGGATATTTAGACTTTGTGTATAATTTTTTTAATTAGTAGAGTGCTTTGGAGATTCATCCATATTACTTCATGTGTTGGTATTTTTATTTATTCTGTGAACATAACTGCTGACTGAAAAAAAATACTGTGGAAAATGAGTGAAACGTGCAGTTCTAATGCAATAAATAAAAAGATCTATCTTAATTTCTTAAATATATATTTAGATAAGTATTTGTTAATATTAGTAAAAAAATGACCCGCATTATAGGTTTGTATAAATATATTAGTATTATAACATGATCTTATTTATTTATGTATTATTTTAAAGAATTTATTTATTTATGACAGAGAGAGAGAGTGAGAGATGGAACACAAGCACAGGGGAGCTGGAGAGGGAGAAGCAAGCTCCTCAGCAGGGAGCCCAATATGGGGCTTGATCCCAGGATGCTGGAATCATGACCTGAGCTAAAGGCAGATGCTTAATGACTGAACCACCCTGGCACCCACATATTCGTATTTAATGATCTATCATAAATCATAGTCAATGCTATGTTCATAATATGTAACTTTATCATTAAAAACATGGTATACAATTTATAACTGTGTGATGGTGGATGTTAACTGAGCTTATTGTAGTGCTCATCTCACAATATAGATGTAAATAATAAACCACTATGTTATACATATAAAACTAATAAAATACTATGTCAATCATATATCAATACAAATTTTTAAGAAAAGATATACCTATGCATGAAGTGGTACCATTTTAATAATAGAATGATCAGTTCTCATAGAAAAAAAATTGGAAGTAAATAAACCAAAATATTATCAGTATTGATTTTTATGTAACATCAATATTGATTTTTATATTGGTTTATTTAAGTATGTTATCTAAAACAAACATGCATTGCTTTTAGAACTCTAAAATTATAGTTGAAAATTATATTGCATATGTGCTTTTTAAAAATTATTTATATTGAGTGTGTAAACCTGGTGATTTACAGACCTGTACCCCTGGGGATAAAAATATATGTTTATAAAAATTAAAAAATTAAAAAAAAAGAAAAAAATTATTTATAAATGCTAGACATTTTAAATATATTCAGAGACAATCGATATATCATCAGGAACTTCTAAATAAAGTATGTGTTTAATTAGAAAATGAAAAAGACAAATTTTATTTTCTTATTTTGAAGTCTACTTCAGTGTTTCCTTATTTCTTTCATTCCTAAATTAACTAGAATTGACATAGTATAGCCTGGGAAGTTACAATCATAAGTATAATAAGTTGACTGGAAATTGTTACATTTTTAAAATTTTTTTTAAAGATTTTATTTATTTACTTGAAAGAGAGTGTGAGAGAGAGAGCATGAGAAGGGAGAGGGTCAGAGAGAGAGGCAGACTGCCTGCTGAGCAGAGAACCCCATGCACAACTCAATCCTGGGACTCTAGGATCATGACAGGATCCTAAGGCAGTCACTTAGCCAACTGAGCCACCCAGGTGCCCAGTTTTTTTGGAGTCTGATGCCTACCTTCAAGAAATTTCCTGTTAGCACTATGGTCTTCTCTCTTGAAAGAGATATTTACAGAAATTTTTACATTTTAATATTCCATCTGGACTGTAGAAGTGGTTGCTCAATAGCCTGAGGTATTCATAGTATTTGAAGTATTGTCAAAGGGGCCACAACGTAAAGGTAATAAAAGTTCTTCCCAAATATGTTTTCTGTAGGTGTTCTTTGCATATGTCTTGTTTTCTACTTGGAAGTCATTGATACTACTATATATTTCAACATAGAAAATAGAATCAATGAGTAGGAGATCAAAAGTAATGCAGGTTTATTGTTTTTCTGCATTGAAAGTACATAAAGCATATGGTGGGAAATTTTCTGTAGTGTTTAAACTAATTTCATAAATTCACTGGGCAAGCAGTTCTGTGAACTTTTATTTCTGTGTCTATTTATTAACTGTAGTGTGTAAGATATATTCCACAGCTTTCTGTACTATCATAGAAAATAAAGAAACTTGAGGACAGAAGAGAGCAATTCAGAAAATGGCACGAGTTATTAAGTCTTTTGATCTAAAATTACTGCCTACTTTTTCACCTTTTGGATTTAAGTTCTGTAAATATCTCTTTCAAGAGAGAAGACCATAGTGCTAACAGGAAATTTCTTGAAGGTAGGCATCAGACTCCAAAATAACAAAATCCAGTTTTTAGGTGGTATCCAATAGATTTTTGTACCATAAAATGGATCTGGCTGTAGGACAACTAATGATAAAAATTTAGACTCCCCCGCCCCTCCAAAAAAACCACAAAACACTGTTGAGTTTGACTGTTTTAGATTCTTTGTATAAGTGGCGTTTTGTAGTATTTGCCTTCTTTTTCTGATGTATTTCACCTTATCACAATTATGCGTAGAATCTAAAAGTACCAAACTCACAGAAATAGAGATCAGACTTGTGGCTGATAGAGGCAGGAGTGGGAAATAGTAGAATTGGATACATCAGAAAAAAATGGTGCAATATTTCAGTTATAAGATAAATTCTGGGGATATGATGTGTAACATGATGAGTATAGTTAAAAGTACTGTATTGTATATTTAAAAGTAGCTAATAGAGTAGATCTTAGAAGTTTTTGTTATGAGAAAAATGTATCTATGTGAGGTGATGGATATTAACTAAACTTACTGTGGTAATCATCTATCTCTCTATATATCTATAGACATATCTATAAATATCTATCTATATATCTATCTATAGATATGTCTATAGATGTATCTATAGATATTGATATATAGATATATATATCGATATATATATAGATAGATAGATAGATATTTATATATATAAACAAACAGTATAATATTAATTTTGGGTGTATAATATAATAATTCAACAATTCTGTACATTTTTCAGTGCTCATTAAGATAACTGTATTTTTATTTTCCTTTATTTTAGTACTCCCCCAACTAACCTTTCCTCTGACAACCACCAGCTTGTTCTCTTTAAGAGTCTGTTTTTTTAATTTATTTTTTTAATTGTCTCTCTCTGTTTGTTTTCTTTCTTAATTTCCACATATGAGTGAAATCTTATGGTATTTGTCTTTTTCTGACTGACTTGTTTAGCTTAGCATTATACTCTCCAGCTTCATCCATGCTTTTGCACATGGCAAGATTTCATCTTTTTTATAGGTGAATAATCAACCAGTGTGTGTGTGTGTGTATACACCACATATTTATGCATTCATTTACTGAGGGACACTTGGGCTACTTCCATAGCTGACTATTGTAAATAATGCTGCAGTAAACATTGGGATGTATGTATCGCTTTGAATTCGTGTTTTAGTATAGTTTTGCTAAATATCTAGTAGTGGTTTTACTGGATTATAGGGTAATCCCATTTTTAACTTCTTGAGGAATCCCCATATTGTTTTCCAGAGTGGCTATACCAGTTTGCATTCCCAACAGTGCATAAAGTCTCTTTTTTCTCCACATTCTTGCCAATACTTCTTGTTTCTTGTGTTGTTGATTTTTAGCCATTCTTACAGGTGTGAGGTGATACCTCATTGTAGTTTTGATTTTCATTTCCCTGATGATGTGTGATGACGAGCATCTTTCATGTGTCTGTTGGTTATCGGGATGTCTTTTTTGGAGAAATGTCTGTTCATGTCTTCTGCCCATCTTTTAATTGGATTATTTGTTTTTTGGGTGTTCAGTTTTATAAGTTCTTCATATGTATTGGATACTAATCATTTATTTGATATGTCATTTATAAATATCTTCTCCAATTCAGTAAGGTGTGTTTTAGCTTTATTGATTGTTTCCCTCCCTGTGCAGAAGCTTTTTATTTGGATGTGGTCCCAGTAGTTTAATTTTGCCTCTATTTCTCTTGTCTCAGTAGACATATCTTTAAAAAAAAAAAAAAAAAAGTTAACTATGGCTGATGGCAGAGAAATTACTGCCTCTGCTTCCTTCTAGAATTTTTATAGTTTCATGTCTTATATTTAGGCCTTTAATCCATTTCGTATTTATTTTTGTGCATGGTATAAGAAAGTGGACCAGTTTTATTCTTTTGCATGTAACTGTCCAGTTTTCCTGGTACCATTTGTCAAAGAGACTGTATTTTCCCCCATTGCATATTCTTTCCTTCTTCATTGAAGATTAACTAATTTTATTATTGTGGGTTTATTTCTGGATTTTCTATTCTGTTCCATTGATCTATGTGTCTGTTTTTGTGCTAGTACCGTACTGTTTTGATTCCTATACTTTAGCATAACTTGAGGTCTAGAATATTGATATCTAGTTTTGTTTTTCTTCTGTAGGGTTGCTTTGGCTATATCTAAGACTGCTTTTGTGGTTCCATACAAATTTTAGGGTTGTTCTAGTTTTATAAAAAATGTTCTTGGTATTTTGATAGGGATTTTGTTTTAGGTAGTATAGACATCTTAACGATATCTGTTCTTCCAATTCATTAGCATGGGATGTCTTTCCATTTCTTTGTGTTGTATTCAGTTTCTTTCCTTAGTGTTCTATAGTTCTCGGGGCATGCATCTTTCACCTCTTTGGTTAAGTTTATTCCTGGGTACTTTATGATTTTTGGTGTAGTTGTAAATGAGATTTTTTTTTTTTAAATTTCTCTTTCTGCTTCATTATTAATGTATAGAAATACAACAGATTTCTGTATGTTGATTTTATATCCTGCAACTTTACTGAATTCATTTCTTAATTCTAGTAGGGTTTTTTGGTGGAGTTTTTAGGGTTTTCTATATATTGTATCATGCCATCTGCTAATAATGAAAGTTTTACTTTTTCCTTGCTAATTTAGCTGCCTTTTATTTAATTTTGTTATCTGATTGCTGTAGCTAGGACTTCCAGTACTACGTTGAAATAAAAGTGGTGAGAGTGGACATCTTGTCTTGTTGCTGACATTAGGGAAATAGTTCTGTTTTTCCCTGTTGAGTGTGATGTTGGCTATGGGTTTTTCATATATGGCCTTTATTATGGTTAGGTGTGTCCCCTCTAAACCTACTTTGTTTTGTCATGAATGGATGTTGCACTTTTTCAAATGATTTTTTGCAATCGTTGAAATTATCATATTGGTTTTATCTTTTCTCTTATGGATGTGACATATTACATCAATTGATATGTAAATATTGAGCCACCTTTGGAACCTGTGAATAAATCCCGCTTGATTATGAGGATTTTTTTATTTAAGATGTATTGATTTGGTTTGCTAATATCCCATTGAGAATTTTTCCCTTTGTTCATCAGAGATATTGACTTGTAGTTTTCTTTTCTTTTCTTTTTTTTTTTTTGGGTGGTGGCTTCATCTGGTCTTGGTATCAGGGTAATACTGGTCGCATAGAATGAATTTGGAGGTTTTCCTTCTATTTTTTGGAATAGTTTGAGGAGAATAGGTATTAACTCTTCTTTCTTTATAATTTTTTTTTTAATTTTATTTATTTTTTTGACAGAGACAAAGAGAGAAAGGGAACACAAGCAAGGGGAGTGGGAGAGAGAGAACAGGTATCCCACAGAGCAGGGAGACTAATGTTGGGCTGGATCCAAGACCCTAGGATTATGACCTGAACCCAAGATTGATGCTTAATGACTGAGCCACCCCAGTGCCCCTTAACTCTTCTTTAAATGCATGTTGTAATTTGCCTGTGAAGCCATCTGGTTTAGACTTTTGTTTGTTAGGAATTTTTTGATTACTGATTTATTTATTGCTGGTAATTTGTCTTCAAATTTTCTATTTCTTACTGCTTCAGTTTTGGTGGATTTTATGTTTCTAGGAACTTATCCATTTCTTCTAGGTTGTCTAATTTGTTCATACAATTTTTCATAATACTCTTTTAAAATTATTTCTATTTCTGTTGTGTTGTTATTAGTTCTCTTCTTTGACTTATTTCACTTAGCATTATCCCTTCTAGAACCATCCATGTTGTTTTTTATTTTATTTATTTGAGAGAGAGAGAAAGCATGAATGATTGTATATTTTATTTCTGAGCAAAATTAAGTCTAGATTTTGGACCCATATCAAGAAATGCATGGAGATTCAAGTAAGAATATTCAGGATAGAAACCTTATTAGAGTCATAGTTAATGGGTGGTAAATATTTGTAATACAGACTTTGAAACAAAAAAAAATTCAGGGAAAGAAGTAACAAGATTGTGGGGATCAAAGCGTAAATATCTGTGTTATTAGTCATTTTCATCTCATTTCATAGGGTCTTCAATTAAAGTGGTCTACTTCATGAAATAATTCTATGGCATGCAAAATGCCAAAAATTTTTGCACTCTTTTTTGGTGTTCAAGTCATAATAAGATGATAAAAACTGATACTTAAATATCTGCTGTTGATACCAAGTTCTAATTTATTGAGTAATTACATGGATATGGTTATATATACTAAATCAAATGTTCATGGTATTTTGGACTGGACATTAAATGTAGTTTCTAATAACATATTTTCCCTATACTAGGACTTTCCCTTATAGATTGTTTCATGACCACAAAAAAGATTAAGAGGCAAATTAATTTAATGTTATATATCTATGGTTAAATATACTCAATATTCTGGGGTCAGTTGAAATAAAAGCAAACTTGGGGAAAATTAGTTTTACTGTCTTTTTTTGAAAATAGGAAATAAACATTTCATCTTTATTTTTTATTTTTTAAATTATATTTTTAAGAGAGGGAGAGAGGGTGTGGGTGAAGGGGCAGAGGGAGAGAGAGAGAGAATCTGAAGCAGGCTCCAAACCCACAGTAGAGCCTCACTTGGGGCTTCATTTTACAACCCTCTCATGGCCTGAACTGAAATCAAGAGTTGGACACTTAACTGAATGAGCCACCAGGTACCCCTACATATTTCATTTTTAAATTTGAAAATACTAGCTCACTATAAATTAAAACCATTGATGTGAAGTTGTTTACTAATAAATGTAATTCTGTTTGCTTGCTCTCATTAATTTGTATAACAAAATACTTATAGATTACCCTTGTTATTTATTTAACTTTAATTAAGTGAGATGATATTAAGAAGTTTTTTGAAAATGTTTTTGCCAAGAATCAGGGAATATGTACTTGTTTCTTATGCCAAATTCACTCCTGAAATTCCTAAAAAAGAGATATGTATATAGATAGATATATCTATAGATCTATATAGCTATATATATGTATGTATATATGTATGCACATACAGAGAACAAAACAGATAGATTTAATATTATAATACAAGCTGGAATTTTGCTCCTATTCTTGAGTACAGAATTCTAGTGAGCTATATAGTATCCTGGAGAAATCACTGTGAAGACAGAATTTCCCTAAGACAACAAATAATGAAATAGGAAATTTTCAAGAAGGAGCAGAGCATCCTACACAGCTAAAATTACATCTAAATAAGGAACTAAAGATGGTAGACTTCTTTTGCCAACCTGGACATACTGAAAATAAACAAAGTATAAAAGGAAAAGTAATTCATTCAAATACTTTAAGTTTTACTGAGAAGTTTTGTACATGTCTTTTGCTCTAAAACCTGTCCTTGATAAATCTAACTGTAACTTATGAGAAGAAAACCCCCAAAATCGGTACCTCTGACATTTACCCATTTTAGAACTTCCATTCAGCATTTTAATTGCCCATCAAAAGTCATATTCTTAATATTAAACAGGCATCACATATTAAATATGTCAAAATTGGAGTTCATGTTCTCATTTTTAGAGTCCTATTCTTTTATCATCTAACTTGATTAATAGTGCAGCCAGCAGCCTTATGTTTCTCTTAAATAAAATATAATGTATAAGTATTTTTTTCTTGCTCTTCATATCTAGCCAATAAGATATTCTGTTGATTAGTTGTCCACTGTATCATATACATGTATTCATAAACACTTGCCATTCTTACCCACATGATAATTTTTATATTTTTATTTTAAATAATATAATTATTAAAATATAAGCAAAATATTAAAAAAATACATGAAATGCCTATATACCCACTCCTAGTTTTAAACCAATATTAACATTTTGCCATATGCATTTTAGGTGTTTTAATTAAGTAACATTTTCCTTCTTTCTGACAAAAACAATGTGAATTGCTGACTGCCTTCCCTGCACTGCAAACTGAAGATGACTTATAAGTAAAGGGTTGTGGAAGAATCTGAAAAACTAATGTAAAACTTTGAGGGATTCTTAAGAAAGAACATACTTGTTTTCTAAAGAAAACGACTGAAAATAGGGAGATAGAGTGGAATAGGAGAGCTTTTTAGTTAGGTTATTTGCTCTGTCCTTCCACCCAACTTGTGAAATAATACTCTTAAAAGATTTTTTTTAGAATTAATTTATTTCTAAGGGCGCCTGGGTGGCTCAGTGGGTTAAAGCCTCTGCCTTTGATTCAGGTCATGATCCTGGGGTCCTGGGATCGAGCCCCACATCAAGCTCTCTGCTTAACAGGGAGCCTGCTTCCCCCTCTCTCTCTGCCTACCTTTCTGCCTACTTGTGATCTCTGTCAAATAAATAAAGAAAATCTTAAAAAAATAGTTTATTTCTAGTAAAAATACATTTGAAATGTCAAGGGAGATATGATGATTAAATTATCAGGAATACAGTTCTCACAAAGTTTGTGTACTCTCTAAACTACTTCTGGAGCAATAAAAGAGAGACAAGGAATGGAAGAAAGAAGCAGGGGAGAGGAGTGCTGCTGTTTACTCCCTCTGATTTATGGAACCCCTCAAGATTCTGTAAAGTTTCATTTGGAAAATTTTTCATAATGATTTTCTTTTCTGTCTCCATGCTTTGCACAGAGCATCTATCCCTAGTCTCTCTCTCTCTGCCTTGCCTCTCTCACAGTGATATTTGTTGGTAGATCTGTGAATCCTCAATCATCTATGTCTACTTCTCTCTCTTCTTTACTTCCATCCTACCTAACTCCCTATCTGTGTGATTAATATTTATTGTAGTATTGTATGTACACTGTAAGGGATCCAAATTTAATCAGTTGTATAAGTTGATGAATATTTACAGTCATGTATAACCTTTAATCTCCCCTCAATGCCTGTGGCAGTGTTGACTCTAATTAGAATATTTTATACCCATTTAGCATAAAGTTAACAAACCACAATATTTGGCAGGTTTGCTGTGCACTTATTATTAAACTAGGAGCTTTTTTAGGTGGGTAAGCTATTTATTGTAATACATACAATTTGTAGACTAATTGGATGCATCATCAATATATTATTTAGATATAAAACTGGCAAATCCCACAACTCCTTACTAACTCCATCTGTACTCAATTCTTACTTATCCATCCATTCCAAAAACGTATCCTGGAATGCGACCATTCAAGACACTCGTACACACGTGGCTCCCTGAGACCCTCCGCTGAGTTGAGGTATCTGGGAGCAGACTTGAGGACTAGGGTCAAGCTGAGCATCTGACTTCTGGTTTGTGGTGGGGGGCGGGTGGGTGAAGGTGGGCGTGGACTCAGGGGCATGTAGGTCTCTTCATTCTGAGGGCACTGCATAGCTATAAATGGCATGGGTTCCTACAGGGTGGCAGGTGGACTTCTGGGGTGTGGCTCAGGAGTCCCCAATCTGGAGGGCTTGGGGGCCAGGTTTTTGGGGACAGAAGGCTGAAAACCCAAGCTAGGGTTAGGGTTAGGGCCTGGGGGCACGGCAAGCCCCATCTGCTGGTGCTGAGGTGGGTGCCCCAAGGAGCTGAGTTGAGGACAGGGGACAGACAGTGCAACAGGCTCCAGGTTGGTGGCTGAAAGAGGGGTTCCCCCAAAGGTGGGGGTGGCCTCATGGGGGCATGCAGGTTTCTCCTGCTCTGAGGGTTCTGTGCAGTTCTAGATGGCATGGTTTCCTCCTGGTTGGCAGGCGGACTCCTAGGGTGTGGCTCCAACATCTCCAATGTGGAGGGCTTGGGGGCCAGGCCTCTGGGGACGGAAAACCCAACATAGGGTTAGGCTTAGAGCCTAGGGGCATGGCAGGCCCAATCTGCCAGCACTGAGGTGGGTTCCCCAAGGGGCTGAGTAGAGGGAGGGTTTGGCCTCCTGTACACCTGGAGTTGAGAATGCTTTCTTGCAGGGTTAGGACCACAACCACTCAGGACCACAGGCCAGGGCCAGGCATCTCCTCTGAAGGCCTGCACCACTGGAAGTGAGTTCATCGGGGGTCACCAAATCGATAGCGATTTGGGCAGAAAGCTCATGAGAATTGGCCAGCGTTTTACTGCGATTTGGGCCGCATGTGTGCCTGAGGTTTGGAGCACTTTCTCCTAGCTGCACGTTGCTACCATGAAGGACCACGGGCAAAGGCCATGCGGCTCCCCTGAGGGCCCCTGCTGAGATGAGGTCCCCGGGGGCGAGTTGAGGGAGGGGGTCAAGCTGAGTATCGGGCGCCCAGTTTGTGGGCCATGGAGTGGTAGCCTCAGGGGGACATGCGGGTTTCTCCTGCATGTCCCTGCTCCAGATGGCATGGTTTCCTCGCAGGTGGCAGGTGGACTGCTGGGGTATGGCTGAGGTATTCTCAATCTCGAGAGCTTGGGACCAGTTCCCTGGGGACACAAGGCTGAAAACCCAAGCTAGAGTTAGGGTTAGGGCCTAGGATCATGGCCGGCCTGATCTGATGGTACTGAGGCAGGCTCCCCAAGGGGTTGGGTTGAGGACGGGGTCAGGCGGCGCCTCAGGCTTCAGGTTGGTGGCCATATGAGGGGTGCCCATGAAGATGGGGGTTATTTCAATGGGGCACACAATTTTCTCCTGCTCTGAGAGTTCTGTGCAGCTCCAGATGTCAAGGTTTCCTCCTTGTTGGCAGGCGGACTCCTGGGGTGTGGCCCCAGCATCTCCATTGTGGAAGACTTATGGTCAGGCTTTTGGGGATAGAGCCTGAAAACCCAATGTAGGGTTATGCTTAGGGCCTAGGGTCATGGCAGGCCCGATTTGCCAGAGCTGAGGTGGGCCCCCCAAGGGCTGAGTAGAGCCAGGGCTTGGCTTCACGTGCACCTGGTGTTTAGAGCGCTTTCTCACAGGGTCAGGACTAGGGACCATGGGGCAGGCCCAGGCATCTCCCCTGAAGACCTGCACCACTGTAAGGGAGTTTGCTGGGGTTCTTTAGCCAAAACTCACAAGCTTTTAGCCCAAATCTATATCAATTTGGGCAGAAAGCTCATGAGAATTGGCCGGCATTATGCAGTGATTTGAGCCATGCATGTGACTGTTGTTCAGAGAGCTTTCTCACTAGGTGCACTTTGCAACCGTCAAGCACCACAGGCAAAGGTCATGCAGCTCTCCTAAGGGTCCCCACTGAGGAGAGCTCCTCGGGGACTGAGTTGAGGGAGGGGTTCAGGTTGAACATCAGGCCCCGGGTTTGTGGTGCTGAAGGATTTGTGGTCCTTGGGGGGCAGGCAGGTTTCTTCCGCTCTGAGGGTTATTTGCAGCTCCAAATGGCATGTTTTCCTCCTGTTTGGCAGGTGGACTCCTGGGTTGTGGCTCAGGAGTCCCCAATCTCAAGGGCTTAGGGGCCAAGTCTCTGGGAACAGAAGGCTGAAAACCCAAGTTAGGGATAAGGATAGGGTCTAGAGACATGACAGGCCTATCTGGCAGTGCTTAGTCAGGCTCTCCGGGGGGCTGAGCTGAGGATGGGGTCAGGCGGCACCGTCAGGCTCCAGGTTGGTGGCCAGGGGAGGGATGCCTCAAAGGTGTTGGTGGCCTTAGGGGGGCATGCTAGTTTCTCCCAAGCTGAGGTTTCTGTGAAGCTTCGAATTGGACGGTTTTCTCCTGTATGTCTGGCGGACTCCTGGGTTGTGGTTCAGACGTCTGCAGTGTGCAGGGCTGGGGGTCAGGCCTCTGGGGATGGAAGCCTGAAAACCCAAGGTAGGGTTAGGCTTAGGGCCTAGGGCTAGCACTGAGGGAAGTTACCCTGGGGGTGAGTAGAGGGAGGAGTTGGCCTTACATGTGCCTGGTGTTGAGAGGGCTTTCTCGCAAGGTTCCGGCCATGACCACTTGGGACAACAGACCAGGCCCAGGCATCTCTCCTGAATGCCCGCACTGGTGGAAGTGAGTTCACATGGGTCTCCAGCCAATTCTCACGAGCTTTCTGCCCAAATCAATATCGATTTGGTCAAAAAGCTCATGAGGATTGACTGACATTGTGCAGCGACTCGGGTTACTCAGGTGCCGGTGTTTGTAGTGCTTTGTAGCTAGGTACGCATTGTGACCGTGAGGAACCACGGGCCCAGTCCACGTGGTTCCCCTGAGGGACTCCACTGAGGTGAGGTACCTGGGGCCTGAGGTGGGGGTGGTCAGGATGAGCATCAACCCTGGGACAGAGACTGTCAACCCAAACGTGGGATGGGGCAAATGCCTAGGGTCATGGCAGGCCTGATCTGCCAGTGCCAGAATGGGCACTACAGGGCGGTTGAGTACCTGGAGGCATTGGTTTCATGTGTCCGTGGCTCATTGAGGGCTTTCTTCCAGGGTTTGGGCCACAACCACTCAGGACCCCAGTCCATGCCCGGCAGGGGCCCTGCAGTTCCACACAGCTGGAAAGAAGTTCGTTGGGGGTTTTCTGGCCAACTGTCACAAGCTTTCTGTCCAAATGATATCAATTTGGTCAGAAAGCTCGTGAGAATTGGCTGGTGTTGGGCAGCAATTCGGTCTTCACTGGTGTCCTTGGTCTCACAAGGTGTGTGTCGCTGCCATCCGTGATCACGCGCCTGGCCCACTCAGCTTCCCTGAGGTCCACCACACAATAAAGCTTTCCGGCGGCAGAGTGGAGGGAGGTGGTATGGTTAAGTGTCAGCCTCAGCATTTGTGGTCAGGTGGTACGCTGATAGGGTGGCCTCAGGGGAGGCATGCAGGTTTCTCCCACTCTGAGGGCTTTGCTCAGCTCTGAAAGGCATGGTTTCCTCCTGGGTGGCAGGTGGAGTCCTGGGGTGTGGCTCAGGGGTCCCCAATCTGGAGTGTTTGGGGGCCAGGTCTCTGGGGACGGAAGGCTGAGAATCCAACCAAGGCTTAGGGTTAGGGCCTTGGGGCATAGCAGGCCCAGTCTGCCAGTGCTGAGGGGGGATCCCCATGGGGCTGAGTCCAGGACAGGGATCAGGGGGAGCATCCCTTTCCGAGTTACATGGCTAGGGTGTGCTGGTGGAGGTGGGTGTGGCCTCAGGGAAGCATGCAGGTTTCTCCCAGTCTGAGGGTTGGCGCAGCTCCTAACTACACTGTTTCCTCCTGGGTGGCAGGCGAACTCCTGGGATATGGATGTGAGGTCTCCAGTCTGGAGGGTTCGGGGATAGGCTTCTGGGGACAGAAGCCTGAAAACCCAAAGGAGTTTTGTGGCGAGGGCTTAGGGGCATGGCAGGCCTGATCCACCAGTGTCATGGCAGGCACCCAAGGTGGCTGAGTAGTTGGTGCCATTGGCTTCTTGTGAACCTGCCTCCTGGGGGCATTCTGCAGGGTTTGGGCCTCAACCACTCAGGACCCCTGCCACACCCATGGGGCAGCCCTGCAGTTCCGTGCTGCTGGAAAGGAGTTCACTGGGGGGTTTAAGGCCAATTCTCAGGAGCTCTCTGCCCAAATTGATATCGATTTGGGCAGAAACCTTGTGAGAACTGGCCGGCATTGAGCGGTGATGGCATCCCCAGTCTAGGGCGTTTTTCTCTTGAGGTTCGTATCGCGGCCACCCGGGATCATGGGACAGGCCGAATCAGCTCCCCCGAGGGCCGCCTCATAGAACAGCTTTCTGGGGGCAGAGTTGAGGGAGGTGGTATGGCTGAGTATCAGCCTCCATGTTTGTGGTCTGGTAGGGAGCAATAGTGGGGGTGGCCATAAGGGGAGCATGCAGGTTTATCCCTGTCTGAGGGTTTTGTGCATCTCCAAATGGCACGGTTCCCTTCTGGGTGGCAGGTGGTGTCCTGGGGTGTGGTTCAAGGAGTTACCAATCTGGAGGGCTTGGAGGCCAGGTCTCTGGGGATGGAAGCCTGAGAACCCAACCTAGGGATAGGGTTTCAGCCTAGAGGCATGGCAGGCCTGATCTGCCAGCGTTGAGGCAGCATCCCCCCGGGGGCTGAGTTGAGGATGGGGGTCAGGCGGTGTGTCAGGCTCTGATTTTTGTGGCCAGGGAGTGCTGCGGGAAGTGGGTGTGGCCTCAGGGGTGCATGTAGGTTTTTCCCACTCTGAAGGTTTTGAGTAGCTCCAAATGGCACCGTTTCCTTCTGGTTGGCAGGCAGACTCCTGGGGTGTGGTTCCAGTGTCCCCAGTGTGGACGATTGGGGGCCGGGTTCTGGGGAGAGAAGTATGAAAACCCAACATAGGGTTAGTGTTAAGGATTGGGGCCTTGACGGCCAATCTGCCTGCACTGAGGCAGTTTTCCCAGTGGGCTGAGTTGAGGAAGGAGTTGGCCTCGTGTGGGCTTGGTGGTTACACTGGTGGTACACTTGGTGGTACACTGCTTTCTTGCAGTGTACATGCCTGGGCCACTCCGGACCTCGGGCCCAGGCCCAGGAATCTCCCATGTAGGTCTGTGCTGCCAGAAGTAAGTTCTCCAAATGTCTCTGGCCAATTTTCTCCCTAAATTGATATCGATTTGGGTAGAAATCTTGTAAGAATGGCCAGCATTGTACGTTTATTCTGGCCCCACATATTCCATGTGTTTGGAGTGCTTTATTGCTAGGTGCATGTTGAGAAGGTCCTGGACCCCAGGCCCACGAGGCTGCCCTTATGTCCCCTGTTGAGATGAGCTCCCCTGGGGCTGAGTTGAGGGAGGGTGTCATGTTGATCTTCAGGCTCTGGCTTTGTGTCACCCAGGGTGCACCGATGGTGGGTGTGGCCTCAGAATGGCATGCCGTGTTCTCCCTCTTTGAGGGTTTGTACAGCTCCAAAATGGCTTCCATCCACATTTACTTTGTGTGTCATCTTGGATGGTTGACTGTTGCCATATCCATTGTGATTATGGAATCATATATCAATTGTTAGCATACCAGGAAGTATAAGTTCAATCAGTAGCTTGATTCTTTTCATTCTCATCAGAGAGAATGAGCCTTCACCATGAATCTACAACAGCGACCCTGAAAATTTGTTCAGCATCTGTGCTTTGTTTGCTTTGTTTGTTGGAACTAAAGAGTGGTATCTTTACTTTGATATTCAGTGGTTTCTCAACTGGCAAGATATACAGACAGGTCATTGGCAATTACCCGAGGCCTATGAAAACACAACAAATCTATCATTTAAAGTACTGAAGAAAAGAGATTTCTGTGTAGGAGTGGAGCAACCACCTATTTTCAGTTCTACGTTCTACATATCTGCCACTGAGATAAAAAAATAAACAGCATCCCAGTGTGCACCATTGGATTTCAGCTTAGTTGAATCATCAGTGAACAAATCCCAATTATTTAGAAAAACTTTTATGAATTGGGTCCTCATTTATTCTGTATATTTGTTTAGACATTTGGTCTGGAGGAGGGTCATACTTCACTCTAAGGAATAGTTGCCAATCTAGTTGCCAACCTTTTTTATGTAAAGCTGGGGATCCACTGGGACCAGGTTGGCTGCTTTTTTTTTTCCATTTGACATTTACATTTGACAAGTGAATCTTCCTGATCCCTTACCACCTTTTTAGCCAATGAGTTGGATTTGACCCCACCCAACAAGGGACTATCAGACTGGTGAATCATATGACATTTATGGGTCAGATGTTAGTTTAAACACAAATCCAGTATAAGTCATCACTTCTTTTCCAAAGGGGTATATCAGAACTGCCACCTTCTTGTTCTGCATTTAAGAAGCTTGACATTTTCCACTCCATCATAACAAAAGGCTGAAGAGACTGAAATACCAAAAAAATGTTCTTAGATCCATAAAAGAGGGGAGGACACAGGGCGAACCACTGCTCTCAATGTTGGAGAGACAGATTGATACAGAGAATCATTGTTTATTTGAGTAGATTCAAAAGTAATAACCACTGTTGGAACCAGATTGTTGTGGTTTGAGCCCCTTAGTAAGGGTGCTAATTTGTGGGTCTAGTAGAATGTTCATGTGTAAAACTTAACAATGCAAAGGTCTGTTTTTATATATTCTAGTTGGTGTCTTACAGATACAATATTCTTTAAAAACCATGAGAAAATGTTAGATTCTCTTCTTGAAACAAATGGAGAAGTGCCAATATGACGATAGTAAAATGTTTCATTAATCAGAATCTGCTTAATTGTCAACTGTCAGTGTTTTATCCTTTTGTTAACACATAACATATATAATATAAAGACCATTATTGTATGTAATGCTCTTGGTTGCAGTGGATTATTTAAGATTTTTCTCCTACCATTATACTTTTTCCAATTACACAGTAGAGTGAGATGACAAAGTCAAAATGCCCATGAAAAGGATTTTAAATATTTTTTAATGATAATTTGGGTATTTTTTTTCAAAACATGTTATATCTTAACTAGTCTCTTCTTCCCTGACATACCCAACATTCTGACCTGTACAGAATAGGCTCCCAGCAAATATTTATTGAATTCAGTAGTTAAAAGGAGGGGATGTAGGAAACAATAGAAATTTCTTAACAATATTTGTATCCTTTTAAAATTTTTTGTGACAGTTCTCCTAATAAATATTACTAACAATTTATATTATTTCTGTCCCTCTAGTGAATATATAGAAAGTGGAAAGAGGTAGCAGATGGGTTTCCCAGTTTTGACGTGAAAACTGAAGAGCTGTGTAAAGCTTGCAAGACATCAGTTTCCTCTGGTGTTTTCATACAGGGAAGGGAACTAGTTGGGGCAGCAACACATTTGACTCATCTCCAGAAGAAGCAAACTTCTCACAAAGAAAGGTGTCAAAATGGATCAGAATCAATAACAACCGCCAAACAGTTAGAGCCTGCTCTAGCATGTCAGTCATGGGGCCACTGTGGGGAGAAATAATTTCACTGGGGTGAGGAGATATACCGCAAAAAACTCAGGGAAAAGTTAACTTATTTGTGCATTTTAATACATTTTAAATGAAAAATAATATTGTCATTTCTAAGGTTTAGCTCAATAAATGCCTCTTATGATTTGCTCTACTATACTGAATTTGCAAATGGTCTTTCATAAGTTGTGTTCCACATATGCTTTGTTTTTGATCAGCCATATAAAAGTCACTGTAATGAGAAGTAGTCTTCTACATAGTCTAATCCCTAGTAACAGTATGCCTAGTAACATAACAGTATGCCTAAGAGGACGAACTATTGTGGCCATGAAACTGAAGACCATTGTTAACCTGGAAGAGCTAGAAGAGAAGGTGACTGGTTATTAGAGGTGGAAACAGAAAGTGAGGTAGAGGTCAAAGATATACTTAATGGACCTGTTTGCTTCACATTTCTTCAAAGTAATAACCTTCCATGCCTATGAAATCAACTTTATTTCTCCATCTTCCAAATGTATGACATATGTTTACAGGATCTAAAATGAAATGTAAATTTTAAATAAAGCTGTATAGGAAACATTATCATTTTGCATACATTCAACACCATATCTCCTAGGTGCTCTACATATATTATTTATTCTCACAATAGTCATATAAGATAAGGATAATTAAGTAGGGGTTGAATAAGTAAAATATTTTGAAAGCAAGTAGTAATACAGGGGTCCAACATGTGTCTACCTTCATCTAAAGCTGAAACTACCTCAGCTATATGACATTGATTTCCAAACAACATATATTTTATCCAAAATAAGTGTCTTAATATGCATATTCTAGGTTATTATTTTATTTTATTATTTTACTATGGCCTAAGAATACCTATCAATTATTTTTTTTTACCATTTCCAGGCAGGTACCTTGAGTTAATGGCCCTATTGCCTTAAATATTTAATAACCACATTGTATCCACTCTGAATTATTTTTCTCTTTCTGCTTTGTGACTGTCTTCTTGAACATCATTACTACTGTAGATTGAATTTTTCTAAAATTCATACTTTGAAACCTCATACTGTGTATGCTAGCATTAGTAGGGGGGATTTTGGAAGGTGCTTAGGTCACAAGGGTAGAGCCCTCAAGAATGTGATTGGTGTTTTTATAAAAGACACCCCACAGAGCTCATTAGCTTGTTTTGTCAAGTAAAGACACCTGTCTAGAAAGTGAGCTTTCACCAGACACAGCATCATTTGATACCTAGAACTTGGATCCCGGCCTCTGGAACTGCAAGAATTAAATTTGTGTCACTTGTTAGACACCTAATCTGTGGTTTTTCCTTTTTCTTTCTTTCTTTTTTCTTTTTTTTTCTTTGTTTTTTTTTTTTTTTTTTTTTTTTTTTTTTTTTTTTTTTTAGTAACAGCCTGAATAAACTAAAGCTAAAGATATTCTCCTGTAAAGGTCTAGAACTAGTCTCATTCATCATGAAAACGGAGTCATCACTCTTTTTTTTTTTTTTTAAAGATTTTATTTATTTTTTGACAGAAATCACAAGTAGATGGAGAGGCAGGCAGAGAGAGAAAGAGGGAAGCAGACTCCCTGCTGAGCAGAGAGCCCGATGCAGGACTTGATCCCAGGACCCTGAGATAATGACCTGAGCCGAAGGCAGCAGCTTAATCCACTGAGCCAACCAGGCACCCCGAGTCATCACTCTTTAGTCCAGCCCCTTTTAGTATTTCACTCAAAATGCTGCATGGCCACATTTGCAGAAAGAGAAAACTTCATTAACAAGTGAAATATCCTAATTCTATTTTTCATGATTTTGCCACACTTAATATTTTTGTCTGTAATCACATAGACTTCCTGGGGTTTTATTCATTTGTAAATTTAACAAATAATCTTTGATATTGATACCGCATATCAGACACTGTTCTAGACATTGGGTTAGGGAGGTAGCACTTAAAAAAAACAAACCAGAATAAATCTCACCTCCATGGGGCATCTAGTGGGAGAAAAACAGATATAGATACAGACTATATCAGATGGTAATACATGTTATCTTGAAAAATGAAGTAGAAAAGGGAGAAATGGGATAAGATAATGATCATAGCACTTACCCCATATATTACATTTTTGTTCAATTGTCTTTTAAGTTTTGAAACTGAAATTTTGTTAACATTTACATGTGTTTTTCTTCTTTGATTATCTGTGTCTTTATTTGTTCCTTAGCTATTGTAGCAAATTACCACAAATTGACTTTAAGCAACACATATTCAGCAGTTCTGAGATCAGAGTCCAAAATGGATCCAGAGGGCTCTGTTCCTTCTGGAGACTCTAGGGAAGAACTATTTCCTTGTTTTTTCAGCTTGTAAACACTGTCTATATTTCTTGGCTCTTAACCCCTTCTTTCATCTTCAAAGACAGAAATGTAGTATCTTCAACTTTTTCTGATTCTGATCATCATACATTCCTTTTATAAGGACCCTTATGATTACATTTGGCCCATCTGGATAAATCAGTATACTCTTCGGATGTCAAGATTCTTTATCACATCTGCAAAGTTGTTTTTGTCATTCCAGGTTCCATATACACAGGTTTTGGGGATTAGGATATGGACATCTTTGCAGTGCTATTATTTTGTTCTCCACTATCTGATAATATGTATAAGTATGCATATACATATATATGTGTCTATAAGTACATATGACATAAATATATATCTTGTAAATAAGCATTTACATTACATATATATGTATGTGTGCATATACATATTATATATATAAAATATGTGGGGTGGTGATTTTTTTCAAAGATAGAGAGTAAGCTTTAAGAAAATAGGGACATTTTTGGGTTTTGAATTTAGACTCAGAAACCCTGGAACCAAACATTTCAAGTGTGTGACTTTGGTAACCCTTTCAACTCATTTGTAAATATACATTTCAAAGACACGTTATAAGGCTCAAGAAAGAATATATATAACTGCCTCTTATGTGCTTAAATATGCTTTTCGTCTAATCCATTGACTTCTCCAGTAACAGCTACCCTAAAAGAAGTAAAATAAGGAGCACCTGTGTGGCTCAGTCTGTTGAGTGTCCAACTCTTAATTTCAGATCGGGTCATGATCTCAGGACCCTAGATCAGGCCACCTCTGGCTCTGTGCTCAGCAGAGAGTCTGCTTTGGGATTCTGTCCCTCTCCCTTTACCCCTCTCCTGCTCGCTCTTTCTCTCTCTCTCACTCTCCTCTCAATCAAATAAATCTTTTAAAAAACAAAAGACATAAAATAACATGATAATAATAGAATATCCTTCAGAGATAAAATAGTGGAATAGTTGAAAAATCCTGACTTTGAATACTGGAACAGCAATATCGAATACTTTGAGAGGAATACATCTGGACATGATTTCCAGATCCACCGGTTTTGCTGTGGAGACCTGAGCAAGTTGATTAAATGATCTGTACCATGTATTCTTTATCTGTCTCCAGCTATTATTTGCCTACATACCTATCTGCCTTTATTGGGGAGAATAATCAAGTCTAAAATTGTTACAGTAATTAATTAGCAATATAGTAGGTGTTCTGATGTATTGAGGATGGTTAATACTGCTAGCCAGTGCTTTTAGAATGCTTAATTTATGCCTAATCATTTGAGGATTTTTGATATATTAGCTTATTTAATTCCCAAACAACATTGAAATAGGAAGCATTTACTCAATATTTTATAAACAAAGAAAACAGGCACAGATAGATTAAGGCCAAGATCACACAGTTAATAAGCAATACAGATAGGATATGAATCTATAGATTAGGTTCCAAAATCTGTGTTCTGAACACTAACCTGTAAATTTTAGTTCTCTTTTTCTTCCTTTCTAAACTAACGAAGTAATTTGACATGATATTCAGCCATTGGCTCTTTATGTGTAAAACTAATACATGATATTGTTCTGCCTTCTCTAACAACAAAAAAAAAATTGTTGTGAGAATAAATGTGAGACAGAAGTAACATTAACAAGGCCCACTATATCCTTGGCATCTTATTATATTCTCTTACAGATTAAGAAGCAAAATTTAGAGGACCAATGATTATCCAAGTCACACACCTACTAAGGGACATGTCAGATTCTGAAGTCCAAACCGTTTCCACCTGAGTGCCTATTACCTAATCATATAAAACAAGATATTATATAATATGAAATATAAGCATTACATATTTTTAAAATATGTCATAGGAAAAGGGAAAAGGGAAATTAATATTTCCTAGAAAATGATAAATACCTGTTGTTGATACTGCAGCTGTTTTGACTCACAAGACGGTTGGCAGACTTTTTTTTGTAATGGACAGAGAGTAAATATTTTAGGCTTTGTAGGTCATGAAGTCTCTTCCAGTTTCTCTCTTCTTCTGTTGTAGTGAAAAAGCAGTCATAGATAATACATAAATGAATGAGCAGGGCTATATTTTAATAAAACGTTACTTCGGAAACAGATGGTGAGCCTGATTTGGCCTATGGTGTCATTTGCTGGCTTAGACAGTACCTCAACTTTAAATCTGTGGAAAAGGCAATATATATTAAACAAAACACCAATCAAAAAATATTCACTTGATCTAAAAGGAAGATTTCTTAAATAATAATACTAATAATAGTTAACATTTGTATTGCACAATTTACTTGTCTTAAGGACTTATGTAAAATCTTGTAAGATCTTTCTAAAGCAAATACATTTTATTTTATTTTATTTTATTTTTTATTTTTTTTTAATTTATTTTTATTTCCAGCATAACAGTATTCATTATTTTTGCACCACACCCCGTGCTCCATGCAATCCGTGCCCTCTATAATACCCACCACCTGGTACCCCAACCTCCCACCCCCCGTCCCTTCAAAACCCTCAGATTGTTTTTCAGAGTCCATAGTCTCTCATGGTTCACCTCCCCTTCCAATTTCCCCCAACTCCCTTCTCCACTCTAAGTCCCCATGTCCTCCATGCTATTTGTTATGCTCCACAAATACATTTTAAACAAAAGTTAGGCAAAGTTTCTAGCGACCCACATCTAATCAGCAGTGATGTTGAGGTCTGAACCCTGTCTGTCACTACGAGCTCTGTCATCTTATTCACTATTTCACTCTATCTTCTCTTTACTACAACCATTGATCTCTTAACTTCTATAGGGAAGGCTGGTTAAGTTTTAATCTTAAAACCACAGATGTCACGATTGAATAACTTAAACTTCTCTTCATGCCAGTGCTTCATTTTAATAAAAAAAAAAAATTGTTGTTTATATGGAAGTGTTGCTTTTCATGTGGAAAGATTACTGGTCAATAATATTCATATCACCAAATAGTGATCGTTTTATCTGAAATTGATTTAAGTGTATTGTATATTTGAGTTTATTGACCAAAAAAATTAGTTTTAATTGATGCCGTCCGTCAGCATTATAAATATGTAAATGACACAGAACTTTAAATTATTAACTTTAAATTATTAAGTTCAATTTTATAAGATTTTGGATGTTTAGATTTTGTAGGGTTAAAATACCTAGATCACACATTTTTCCATTCCTCATTGGTTTATGTAATGGTATGATCATAAATCATATCTACCTGTAAAATAGGAATAAACTAATCATTTGATCTTTGCAAATAATTTTTCCATCTTCAAGTGAAGATTGGTTTGTACCAGTTTACATTTAAAATGATAAGGCATGTTAATATTATTTACTACTAAGGTTGTTAACAACAAGAAAATGTTTGTTAGGCAAATGTGATAACCTCTACATTATGGAAACCCAGTATTTGTTAAGAAAATATTTTACATGTAGGGGCACCTGGGTGGCTCATGGGTTAAGCCTCTGCCTTCAACTCAGGCCAGGATCTCAGGGTCCTGGGATCAAGCCCCGCATCGGACTCTCTGCTCAGCGGGGAGGCTGCTTCCTCCCCTCTCTCTGCCTGCCTCTCTGCCTACTTGTGATCTCTGTCTGTCAAATGAATAAATAAAATCTTTAAAAAAAAAAAGAAAGAAAATATTTTACATGTATATAAATGTTTGAAATTTACTGAATTTAGTATGATTCTTAATATCATGAACTATATATTGGCATATGTTGGAAGTTTCCTTTGTTAGAAACAAAAACATTACATTTTTTTTTCAAAGACTTTATTTATTTATTTAACAGAGAGAAGAGGGAGAGAGAGCATAAGCAGGGGGAGCGGCAGGCAGAGGGAGAGGGAGAAGCAGGCTTCCTGAGGAGCAAGGAACCACAGGTGAGCCCACACCCTAGGATCATGACCAGAGCTGAAGGCAGATGCTTAACTGACTGAGCCACCCAGGCGTCCCAAGAACATTGCGTATTATATAGAGGCTTTAGTAAGTTGTATTCACATGCTTAAGTTACATTTTAAGGAGACTACATAAAAATATTTTTATTTTAATATTAGTGTCAAGACTACATTTAACTGGGAAGTCCTGTAAAATTGTAAGATATTGGAGGATATATCCTGATAAAAGAACAATATTTTATTTCAACTCTCATCACAAAAGAGCAGTTACTAAAAATAAAATGATATTGAATTCTCATTTAATTTAAACAAATTGTGTGATGTAAAAATTAAAAAAAAATTCTCACATTACTCAGTATTTTTTAAATAGATGTTAATTGTACTGTTACACTAAAAAGCTCAACACATTATGCTTGGGGAAAAAATCCAATAAACTCCCTTCAGTCTAAATCACCATCAAGGGAACAGAAACAAGTATGTGTCAGTATGCTCAGTATTGTAGCCCCGGGGGACATAACACTTGCTATGTGTGGGGAAGAAACAGCAGGACTTTTCAGTAAAAAGGAGACAGAGGGAAAGCTTGTGATCACAAAACAGAAAAGCATATTGCTGATAAGACATAAGTGTTAGAGGTTTTCTACAACCTCAAGCTGTGCTTCTCCCAGCAAAAATCTCATACTAATTTACACAAGGCAATTTAAGTTGCACAGCTAGAAAGAACTATGAAAAATGAAATTAGTTGTTCTTTTAGTAGGGATGATTCATTGCAAACTTTGAAAATGCTTTACTCTTTTGAATTCTGTTAAAATAGCTGACACTAGAATTGCCTTGTAAAATTGTTTATTTTAAAGAAGGGAGAATTTTTTTTTTAAATACATTCTTACTGTTTTCCATAATTTTTGTCAAATTTGTATATCTGGATAAAAGGAAGTTTAAGTCACACATATAATCCTACTTAAAGCCCACAGCTTTAGCCTTGGTCTAATTAAGGATCCACCATCACCCACAGAAAGACTTCTCCATTGTTTGTTCTTGAAGTGCAGTGTAAGGAGAAGGAATTGTGAAGGAAGTGGAGTATAAACAAGGCATCCCATCCAGATCACCTCCTGGCTTGGCTTCTTATTTTTCTACTGTTTCCCTACCCAGAATGTCTTATCTGTCACACTGATGTGTAAAGAAGAATTATTCTCTTTTTCATCATCTGTGGTGTTTGTAACATCATGAATTTTAATTAAATAGGAAAGAACAATTGAATGAAACCACATAAGTTGAAATAATTCTGTAGACTATAATATGGAATGTTTCTATATATTTATTAATTTCTGGAAGTGATTCATGATTGGCTGTGGTAGTCTGACATGAATTTATTTGTGGCTCATCATAATTCCAGTTAGGCTCATTCTTTTTCAGGACCAGAAAACCCAGAGAGAACTAGATCTTAAGAAGTGAGAAAAATGAATTTTCTAGGATTGAGTGAGTTCACAAAAGAAATCAAGGGGAATCTGACTTGGATTTATTTGTTCATTTTACTCAGTCTAAGTTGTATTCATCATATTTCTATCAGAGTTACAATTGCACAGGATTTTTAGAGTGAAGTTATTGCTTTTGAAACTAGTGCACTTACTATTTTTTAAGCCAACCAATCATTACCCATGTAGAGAATATTTGGATGACTCAAACATTGTACTTACTGAATTTAAAATCCATTTCTGGAAACGAAATCTGTATGTGTGTACGCTCTTGTCCCCATAGTTGCTAACAGGTTTTACTCTCATTTACTTATTACTATTCCAGTTATTACTATATAGCTATCATGAAATTCTGCTCAAGAGAGTAAGGATAATATCCACAAATAAAACCTTCAGTTAAGCATTCAGTGATCAAACCTATAGACATATTAAATCTCTATTCTTCTTTAGTTTCTGACACAGATGTCTGGAACACTTGGGTCAACCTAATTTGTTTGCTCTAAATGATCACTCATTTAGCCTCCTGAAGAAAATTTCAGGTACTCTACGATGCTCCTTTTTTGTGAAGTATTGAAACTGTACAAAACGTATGCTTATTTAAATCGCTTGCAAGTAAATATTTCCCTTCTTTCCTTGATCATGTATAATACAATAATAGTTTTATGATTATTCAAGAATGTTGTCTGTCTTGTGGTAGGACTACTTTCATTGATAAAATAATTTGAAAGGTTGAAGAAATATGAAAAGGACCAAAGGAAGGAAATCCTAAAATATTCACAAAAAATTCCATAATATGTTTAAATTTGCTTCTTTACCATAGTTAAGTCATTCCCACTATATCCCTATATCTATCTATCTGTCTACATGCACACACACATATACATAGTCTTTGAAATATCATTAGATCCTTGGATAATACTGGAAAAGGAAAGTAAACTTTCTAAGATATATTCTTCACACTGTTAATAGAATGAATATTTTGTAGGCTTTTCAATATAGAAACCATTTTATTGTGCATTATAAATTATAGTAAAAAGTAAAAGTAGTAAGCATTACATAATGAATAGCAGTTTTTCTGGAATTAAAATATCTTTTAATGCTGTCTATAACTGACTAGGACTCACCATCTCACCTTTGCATTTTAACTTCCTTCATGATAAAATATGCATAATTTAAAATTATGCCTCATGAGTTATGATAAATGAGATAATGTGAAAAAAGTGTTAAGAACAGTGCTTAAGTGTGTCAAGCATCCAGTAAAAGGAAATTATCATCTTTACTATTAATAAACATTTTTGCTTTTTAAAATATGTATCAGAATTTTCTGAATTTCACTGTTGTCAGATGGCATTGTTGACTTCTCATTCTTAAACCACTTGGATATTTGTGACACCACTATTATTTGGATCTCCTCATAGCTGGTTTTCAATCTGTAAGCACCAGTATGGACTGAAAAATTGTTAAAATATTGAAGTAACTCCCTTTTGGATAAGCACTACAATAATATTTTTATACCACATGATACAATATGATAGTAAGTTATATTGATTAATAACTTAAATTCTAAAATAAACTAAATCAAACTACTTTCATAGGACTGCATGAAGTGATTCCTGATGAAGTGTTTTCTGCTGTTGCATGATTTAGTTAATAATAGAGAAAGTGAGTATATAAAAATTTCAGCTTCCCTCAGGCTTTCCCTCCTGCCCTTCATTCACCACTTTTAATTGCTAAGGCCCATGTGCAATTACTTTAGTTGAAAAAGCCTGTTGGCATTTGTTAATTCTGAGTCAACTGCGTATGTTTGGGGAAGACGTTATATAAAATAGCCACATGTGTTTTGGGAAAAGTAGGGATGGTGAGGTGGAGGATACTGCAACACATGTCCAGATAAAAATAAGAGAATGATTTATGGCTTAAAATTTGGCACCCTGGGGGCACCTGGGTGGCTCAGTGGTATAAGCCTCTGCCTTCAGCTCGGGTCATTGTCTCAGGGTCCTGGGATCGAGCCCTGCATTGGCCTCTCTGCTCGGCGGGTAACCTGCTTCCCTGTCTCTCTCTGCCTGCTTGTATTCTCTGTCTTTCTCTGTCAAATAAATAAATAAAATCTTAAAAAAAATAATAAAATGAAACAAGATGGGATTGGGAGGGAGACAAACCATAAGTGACTCTTAATCTCACAAAACAAACTGAGGGTTGCTGGGGGGAGGGGGTTTGGGAGAAGGGGGTGGGATTATGGACATTGGGGAGGGTATGTGCTTTGGTGAGTGCTGTGAAGTGTGTAAACCTGGTGATTCACAGACCTGTACCCCTGGGGATAAAAACATATGTTTATAAAAAATAAAAAATTAAAAAATTAATAATAATTTGGCACCCTGGAAGTTAAAAGACAACTTCACATAAAGGTGACAGTGAAACACAATGGTGAAAATACATCTTTTCAATAATTAGTGTTGGTCAATAGGATATGGAGAAATATGGAGAAAGAAAGTATGCATCTTAACACAAATATACACAAAAATTAATTTGAATGGAATGGATATTTAAGTCTGAATGATGAAACAATAAACATTTAGAGGAATGTATGGGGAAAACAATTTGTCAACTTAAAATAGGCAAAGGACTTAAATATGATAAAACATATTGAGGGTTGATTGGGATAGAAATGAACTATAACACTCATAGATAGCTGATTGACTTGTAAATTGATAACAGTTTTTGAAAATTCTTAGTGGTTACCATAGACAAATATATATGTATTCTTTGACCCTATTTCATTTAGCTTCAGTTTCCAGTTCCATCTGCTAAAAATCTTCCATTTTCTTGCTTTTCATTTTTCTAACTTTCTAATGTCATAGTCTTGTGATGGACTTTTCTTTTTTATCTATACTTGCCCCCAAAGTGCAGTTCAGTGTTACATGGTTAAAATTTGATGTATATGGTAATGACACACATTTATATTTCCTGCCCATATGTCTACTTTAAACCTTGGGCAATTGCTGGAATTTTAATAGTAGTGTGGCCTATATACATTTATTCATCTGGACAGTCATAATTGATGCTTATTATCTTGGAATAATTATTAAGTTCATGTGATCAGATCCAAACTCTATTACCCTACTGAAACTTACTGCTTCCTGAGGATTCCTTGTTTTATGAAAATTAACTCTGTTAATCTTGTATGTCAGGACCTAACTGTTGGTTCCTCACTGTCTCTCAAAAACTTCACATCTAATAGACCTGGTAATCCTGTTGACTGTATCAATAAAATACTGAATATGATCATTACTCCCCATATTCAGTTCTAAGCTCTGATCTAATCTATCATCCTTGTTCAACTAAAACATAGAAACCAAACCCTACTTGATCACTTTGCTTTTTCTGTTATTCCTACAGAATCTGTATTTCACCCAGAAGCTAGAATAATACTTTCAAAATATAAATCTGAACTCAAAACATTTCCTTATAACTCTGAATAAAATTCAGTGTCTGTGCCCTGACTTAAAAGGCCTTATATAATATGGCTTCTGATTTCTGCTTAAATCTCATCTCCCTAATTTTCACACTCATACATATCACCTCATCCACACTGTTTCCTTATAGTTTCTCAAATACTCCAAGCACCTTCCCCTTATTCTCATTGCATTAGCTGTTTACTCGAAAAGCAGTTCCAATAGATATTAATATAGCTAAGTCCTTCCATTCAAAGCACTGCCCCAAATATCCCATATCTCCTTTACAGATAAGGCATTTTCAAACATTCTTGTTAAAATCATCTCTTTCTCTCTCTCTTTCTTTTTTTTTTAATGTAAGATTTATTAATTTGTAGTGCCTAAGTTAAGTTAAGCCTCCAACACTTGATTGCAGCTCAGGTCATGATCTTAGGATCCTTGGACTGAGCCCCACTTCTGGCTCCGTGCTCCGTGCATAGTCTACTTGTCCCCCTCCCTCTGCTCCACCTCCTTTCTCTCTCTCTTTCCCTAAAAAAAGAAAAAAATAATAAAAATATTTTATTTATTTATTTATTTATTTTAGAGACAGATGGAGAGAGGGTGAGAATGAGATAGGGAGGGGTAGAGGTAGAAAGAGAGAACCTTCAGCAGACCCCCTGCTGAGCATGGACACCTCCTCCCCCCATGCAGGTCTCTATCCTGTGACCCTGAGATCATAACCTGAACTGAAACCCAGAGTTGGACACTTAATGGACAAGCCACCCAGGCATCCTTAAAATATTCTTCTGTAAGTAGCTTGTAGTTCTGTATTTTTTGAAATCAAAGTAGTTCTAACCACTTCACATTGCTCATCACTTATTTACTATGCATCTTCCTCACTAGACTGTATACTCTGTGAGGGCAAGATCTTTGTCTTATTTTGTTAAACAGTATATCTCATGGACTAAACAAACAGTGTGCATGTAAGAGATACCTAATATATTTTTTGAATGAATTATTAAGCTTTTCACTTAAAAAGAACACACACATTTTAACAACTTTATTGAGTTATAACTGATACACATAGAACTGCACATATTTAATGGATACAGTTTTATAAATTTTGGACATATGAAAACATCCATGGTATCATTACCACAATCAGGGTATAAGAGATATCCCATCTCTCTCAGAATTTCTATATGTCTCTTTATTTACTGTGTGTTAAGAACAGTTAACATGAGAGAAAACTAATATGCGATCATATGAAGAATTTTCATTCAAAAGTATTTCATGAGTATATATTAAAGTACTGTGTTGCAACTTGTACCCTTCAATAGTAAGCATTATACAGAAGAAGGAAGATGTCAGTCAATAATCACACACAATGTGCAATCATTAACAATCTTTAACAAGTTCAAGATATTCAAGAAATGTTCAAGTCAGAGAAGTCAGGCTCGACTTAATTAAGGAAATAATAATTGTCCTTATATATTATTGATATTTAGGAGTTATTAACACCAAGAAGTAAAATGGAGCCCATTGCATTAAAAAGATAGAGATGTTCTCTCACTCTTGCATTTCCAAAGTATGGAATGTGAGTCTTTTAAAGGTCACTATTAAAATGTTTGCAACTAGCCTTTAGTGAGACTAAACCCAAACTCTAGTCCCATAGTAAGGATTGAGACAAGTAGTAATCTCTAGTAAGTGAATGATGGAGATAAGATTAATGCCACTTTTATCAAAATAACCTTAGATTATATTCCTTGACCAGTAAAAATGGATTTAATTTATATAGCTAAGAAGGGAAGATGAATGCTCATAAATTTAAACTATATAAACCCCTCTCTATAACTCTCTCTCTCTCTCTTTCCTTCTCTATGTCTCGGTCTCTCATATGCTTAGCACATAGAACAATGCATAACAACTTTTAAGCATTTAAGAAATATAATGACTTAGGAGTTTCTTTATGAAAATCTTCTTTTCTCATGTATTTTGTTTAATAACATAAACCAATATATTTCCAAATAAAAACATAAAAGAATACCACTCAGGAGTACATATGGCATATAAATTAAGTGATTATTAAACTTCAAATGCTTATTTTAATTCCTTCGCTGATCAAATTAGCCTGACATTTGCATCATCCAATCTAATTTTCTTACTGCCAATCCTCTAAAAAATAATCTAGGAATAAAAGTAATGCATCAAGAGGAAGCACTATTCATTTTATTTACATCTAAGGATAATTCTTGTTGTTATCCACAAAACTGAGACCTGTGTTTCTTATTAATTAATTTATCATCTAAAAAAAATGACCATTTTAAAAATGTGCATTTATTGGCCGAAATGATTTTGGAATAATTGGGCATGAAAAATTAAATTTAGTACCTAACTTTGAATAAGTTAATTTTACTAGGGTCCATAACAGAGGTCATTCTCTGTATTCCAGGTGTCATTCCATCATCCCATATATATTTAATATATTTAAATTTGTGCTAATTTTTTTCTTTACTAGCCAAACAGACACCACCTATGATACTTTAAAGAAGAAAAGACTGAAATAAAAGAAGCTCTAGATTTTTTAAATTATCTTTTTTTCAGAATTAGATTTTGCTCTTGGCTTTGGTGGTTACAAGTTGATTATCAGGGTACATATACTATACATTTTTAGTCACACTCAAATAGATACTTATTCATTAAGGTTCTGTATACACATAACCCTAATTAAATAGGAATCCAGTGTCCCTGCCTATATAAAGTTCATGGGTTCAGCAAACAACGTATGACTTAAGTATACCCAATGATTCTCTTCCAGAATCAATTGAACTAGTACTGAATATAATAGTCTTAAATGAGCATAGTTTATATAAGCCCCCATATGATAAAAATCATTTCCTGACATGAATTTTGGTATAACAATGAATTAGTACTGATGTGGAAATGTTATATAAAAACAAAAGTGAACTTACGTTATAGTCACTTTGATTAGATATTTATTTAAAAAGATAATAAATAATAAAAATTAGATATTGAGGTGGATTAAAAATGGCCACAAATTTGGGGCACCTGGAATTAATCCTTCTACTCTTGATTTTGGCTCAGGTCATGATCTCAGGATCTGGGGTCTGGAGTATTGAGCCCCCAGTTGGGCTCTGTGCTGGGCATGGAGTCTACTTGCCATTCTCTGATTCTTTCTCCCTCTGCCCCTCCCAACCTCACTTCAACCCACATGGGCATGTGCTTTTTCTGTCTTTAAAAAAAAAAAAAAAAAAAAATATATATATATATATATATATATATGTGTGTGTGTGTGTGTGTGTGTGTATATATATATATATATATATATATATATATATATATATATATATGGAGAGAGAGAGAAAGAGAGAGAGAGAGAGAGAAACAAATTCTTTGCTGATTCTTCCATCAGTGGTAGAATAAATTTCCTTTCCTTTGGATCTGATCTATTCCTCTGATGAATGCAATGAAATGACATGGGGTGTTGATTTCTAAGCCTTAATGTCAAGGAAACTTTCATCTTTCCATGGCATTCTTCTGAAACTCAGAATATTATGCTGCAATGAAGCCCAGAGTGAAGGAAGACATGGAGAAAGAGGCTGGGTCATCCTAGCTGAGACTCCAAATTCCTAGTTGAGAGTGATTCCATCTTGCACATCTAAGTCCAATCAAACCGTAAGCAGACTACTCCCAAGGAAGGAGTCCAGGCAAGATCACCAGAGAAGCATGCAGCCAACCCACATTATGGAAAGTAATCTATAACATTTCAAATCACTAGTTTTGGGATTATTTGTAAAACAGGGATAGATATTTGAAACAGTTCATATATATATGTGTGTGTGTATAGATATAGCTGCATATATGCAGGATGATGTGATAAGGTGAATATGAATTGAGAGAAAACTTAACTAAACCCAATGTATTACGAATGAGGAAAATATCTAAAGGAACTGTTAAAAGCAGGGATTAAATATTTCATTAAAAATGGAGTCATATTGTTGATTCTTTACTCTGTTCTTTTATTCTTTCAAACTTCCTTTTACTCTTATGATTAGGTTCAGAAACTGTGCTATGAGTTTTTTCTTCTTCCTATTTTGCATTCTTAAAGACCTGTTTAAAATTGAATTTACTGGGATGCCTGGGTAGCTCAGTTGGTTAAGCAGCTGCCTTCGGCTCAGGTCATGATCCCAGCATCCTGGGATCGAGTTCCACATCGGGCTCCTTGCTCAGTGGGGAGCCTGCTTCTCCCTCTGCCTCTGCTGCCACTCAGCCTGCCTGTGCTCGCTCGCTCTCTCTCTCACTCTCTCGCAAATAAATAAATAAAATCTTTTTAAAAAAATAAAATAAAAATAAAATAAAATTGAATTTACTCAGTAAAACATATGACCTGAATAATACTGGCAACATTTTATTTTCATGTTCAGTCTATAAAGTGTTACCTTTTTCTTTTTTATTACTAACTTTTAGGTTTGTCTTATTACATTAATTAATAAAATAAAGAAAATGTCAGGTGACAGAGATGCATATATATCTAAGTATGTAAAATTTAAATCGGAACAATGGTTTCGGAGACAGTCCAAGATGGTGGAGGAGTAGGAGACCTTAGTTCCATCTGGTCCCAGGAATTCAGCTAGACAGCTATCAAATCATTCTGAATACTGTGAACTCATCTGGAAATCTAAGGAAAGAATAGTTGCAACTGTATAAATAGAAAAGCAACTACCTTCTGCAAGATAGGAGGTGTGGTGTAGTGAATCCTAGGCAATATATGAGAAGATAGGCCATACAGGTGGTGGGAAGCCTCCATCAGCTGACACCAGAAAGTGATATGGCCGCAGAGCGCAAACTCAGAACTTTTAAAAGTATCCTCTGGTGAGGGACATCCCTGCCTGAAAGGTGCTCAGGTGATGAAGTGGGGTAGGTAGGACATTGTGATCTCAGGATCCCCAGGGTCACAGGAAGACCAGGGGTGCCAGAGTGGGCAGAGATCCCAGGCATTGGAGCAGGGAAGCCAGCTGCAATCAGCCAGCCCAGGAGTGGGCTGTCAGATGAGGGTTGCATATACTTCAAACTATAGTACAGTTGGTGACCACTCTCTGAGCAGGGGCCCTACAAGTGGCAGAACCAAGTGATACCCCTTCTTTTCCACAGAAGGAGCAGCAGGAGTGCATGCCTCAGGGTTTGGAGATTTGAATCAGGGTTGCGTGCCTGAGATGGAAATGCTGTCATGGGCTGGATGAGCATGAAGCTCAGGCGGAGGCCAGGAAAACTGGAGTGATTGACTGCTTTTCCTGAGGGCTCACTGAGGAGTAGGGTTCCAAGCTTTCAACTCCTGGGCTGGAGATTGGGAGGCCAGTATTTTCATTCTCATCCTCTAAAGTGGTATGGAAAGCCTTCAGGGAACAAAAGTCACATAGAGCAATCTGAAACAGCTTACTTAGCCTGACTCCCTGGCAAGGGTGGCACAATTCTGCCCCAAGGCAAAGACTCCTTCAAATCAGTGCACAGAAGATCTACAAGAGCATTGAGCTAAGACCAAGTTTACCAATCATAGAACTGCAAAACTCCCAACGCTAGGGGAAAATAGTATATAGAATTCATTTTTTTCCCTACAATTCTTTAGTCTTTCAATTTTTTTTTTTCGGTCTTTCTTGTGAAGTCCATCTTCTCCAATGTGTCATTGAAAGCCTTTATTTCCTTTTTGTTCTGTTTGCATGATCTGTCCATTGCAAGGAAGGAGGTATTAAAGTCTCCTATAATTATTGTATTATTATCACTGTATTTCTTTAATTTTGTTATTGATAAACCCTTTAATTATGATATAGTGTTCTTCCTCATCTTTTATTACAGTCTTTGATTTAAAATCTAATTTGTTTGGGCGCCTGGGTGGCTCAGTGGGTTAAGCCGCTGCCTTCGGCTCAGGTCATGATCTCAGGGTCCTGGGATCGAGTCCCGCATCGGGCTCTCTGCTCAGCAGGGAGCCTGCTTCCCTTCCTCTCTCTCTGCCTGCCTCTCCGTCTACTTGTGATTTCTCTCTGTCAAATAAATAAATAAAATCTTTAAAAAAAAATAAATAAAATAAAATAAAATCTAATTTGTTTGATACAAGGATTGCTACTCCAACTTTCTTTTGATGTCCATTAGCATGATAAATGGGTTTTCACCCCCTCACTTTAAATTTGGAGGTGTCTTTGGGTTCTAAAATGAGGCTCTTGCAGGCAGCATACTGATGGGTCTTCCTTTTTTATCCAATCTGATGCCATGTGTCTTTCGATTGGGGCATTTAGCCCATTTACATTCAGAGTAACTATTGAAAGATACGAATTTAGTGCCATTGTATTACCTGTAAAGTCACTGTTTCTGTATATTGTCTCTGTTCCTTTCTGGTCTGTGTTGTTTTGGGGATCTCTCTTTGCTTAAAGGATCCCCTTTAATATTTCTTATTTCTTGCAAGGCTGGTTTAGTTTTCACAAATTCCTTTAGTTTCTATTTGTCCTGGAAGCATTTTATCTCTCCTTCCATTTTGAATGACATCCTTGCTGGATAAAGTATTCTAAGCTGTGTATTTTTATCATTTATCACCCTGAATATATCATGCCAGTACTTTCTGGCCTGCCAGGTCTCTGTGGATAGGTCTCCTGCCAGTCTGATTTTTTATCCTTGTAGGTTACTGACCTCTTGTCCCAAGCTGCTTTCTAAAGGAATGTTGGAAAAAAAAATTCTGGACTTCAAGCTCTATTACAAAGCTGTAATCATCAAGACAGTGTGGTACCGGCACAAAAAATGACACAGAGACAATGGAACAGAACAGAAAGTCCATAAATGAACCCTCAACTCTATGGTCAATTAATCTTTGACAGTCAAAGTGGGAAAGAAATGTCCAGTGGAAAAACGATATTCTCTTCAAAAAATGATGTTGGGACAATTGGACAGCCACATGCAGAAGACTGAAACTGGACCACTTGCTTACACCACAAAGAAAAATAGACTCAAAATGGATGAAAGACTTAAATATGAGTCAGGAATCCTTCAAAATCTTGTGTTCACAAGCAGAAGCTCTTTGACCTTGGCAACTTCTTACTGACATGTATCCAAAGGCAAGGGAAAGTGAAAGTGAACTATTGGGACTTCATTAAGATTTCCTTTTGCACAGAAAAGGAAACAGTCAATAAAACCAAAATATAACTGGCACAATGGGAGAAGATATTTGCAAATTTCTTATCACATAAAGAGCCAGTATCCAAAATCTATGAAGAATGTACCAACTCTACACCCGAAGAACAAATAATCCAGTCAAGAAATGGGCAGAAGACATGATCAGACATTTGTCCAAAGAAGACACACAAGTGAACAGCAGACACATGCTCAGCATCACTCGGCATCAGGGAAATACAAATCATAACCACAATGAGATACCACCTCACACCCAGGAGAATGACTAAAATTAACCACTCAGGAAACAGTAGATGTAGGCGAGGATGCAGAGAAAGGGGAACCCTCTTACATTGTTGGTGGTAATGCAAGCTGGTACAGCCACTCTGGAAAACAGTATGAAGTTTCCTCAAAGAGTTGGAAATAGAGCTACCCTATGACCCAGCAATTGCACTACTAGGTATTTATGCCAAAGATAAAAATGTGGTGACCAGAATGGGCCCTTGTGTCCCAACATTCATAGCAACAATGTCCAAAAAAGCCAAAATATGGAAAGAACCCAGATGTCCATTGGCAGATGGATGAATTAAGAAGATGTGGTGTATCTATACAGTGGAATATTACTCAGCCATCAAAAAAATGAAGTCTTGCCATTTGCAGGGTATGGATGGAATTAGAGGGTATAATTTTAAGTGAAATAACTAAGTTAGAGAAAGATGTCATACAATCTCAGTCGTATATGAAGTTTAAGAAACAAAACAGGATCATAGGAAAAGAGAGGAAAAATAAAACGGGGTGAAATCAGAGAGGGAGACAAATGATAGGAGACTGTTAATCATAGGAAACAAACAGTATTGCTGGAAGGGAAGAGTTTGTACGGATGGGGTAACTGGGTGTTTGACATTAAGGGAGGCATGTGATGTAATGAGCACTGGGTGTTACATATGACTGATGAATCACTGATCTCTACCTGTGAAACTAATAATACATTATATGTTAGTTAATTGGATTTTTAAAAAAAAGGAAACCTAAAAAGGGAGAAAAAAACCAATGGGTTGAAAGAGACATTAAAAAACTGTTGGGTCTCTGGAGGAGGAGCAAGATGGCAGAGAAGTAGGAGACCCTGTTTCAACTGGTCCCCTAAAGTGAGCTAATTATCTACCAGAACACTCTGAACACCCATGAAATCAGCCTGAGATGTAGGATTATACACTTCTGAATCTCTAAGGGGGCAGAAGCCATCAGTGGAGAAGTAAAGCAGAGTGGGATTGCTCAGACTGATATAGGAGGATAAACAGAAGGGGGAAGGAGCCACCAGAGGCGACCCATAGGAAAGTAATATTCCAGTACAAAAGTGCCCTGTGATTGGAGGCCAGCATTAACTCAGAGTCTGGTTAAAAGCACTCAAAAAGAGCAAAAGACTTTAAAGGGCAACTGGTGGAATTGGGTGGTCACAGGCACAGCCCACGGTTCCAGGATAGCCACTGCCAGTGACCACCTGTGCCAGAGAGAGTGCAGCAGAGCCACTGGGGTTGTGCATCGTGCACCGGAGCTCAGCTGGGCACATTCCCACCCCCACATGAGAAGGTCTGGTGACAGCACCAGCCTGTCCTCCCTAGAACTTTTGTGTACTGTGTGACCAGGGTCCAATCTACTCCCTGCCCACACCTGAGAAAACTCCATGCGGGCCCTAGCTGGCGGTCTCTAGGAATGACTGAGGGCCTGGACTCTCCCAGCCTGGACCAATATTGTTGACGGTTTTAGTGGCATGGGGGTGCAGAGACAGGCGGGCACTTTGGGCAAACCTTGAGATAGTGGCTGGGGATATGCTCTGCCTGTGGAAGGTTGCAAGGCTCAGTGAGTTTGCAGAGGAAGAGTCTTTGTGTTCTGGACCACCCAAAGTGGACCAGACTGAGCCTCCTCTCTGAGATGGAGGTCTGGCTGCAGTTTGCTTTCCACTTTTCTCTGAAAAGCCACAAAAAGCAGCCAAAGGAAAAAAACCTCCAGAGACCAAAAGCCTAAAAAACCGGTTTCCACAGAGCCCAGCCCCTTGATAGGGTTCAAGAGGACTCAACCCAAACAAGACTGACTGAAAAACAATGAGGCAGGCCCCTCCCCCAGAAAGCCACCCAAAAGAACAGAGGACAACCACCACAGGGTCTTTATAAAACTTCAAAACCCCAATATCAGGGGGAAACGATATATTAAGCTCCAGGTATTGCCCCCAAACCTGTATATTTCATAGCTAGAACTTAAATTTTTAATTTGTTCTCACTATTCTAGTTCTTTTTAATTTTTTAACCAACTTACGATTACAACTACAGGATTAGTACAACATATTCCATAATAATCTTTTAACTTGAAACTTTTCTTACATATACTTGTGTTTTCTTTTTTCTTTTCTATTATTTTTAATATTCATATAGATAAACGCTTCAAGGTAATCCTCTTTCCCTAATCAATACTATCCCTGTATATAAACCAGTTTTAATCTCCCTTTATCTCTGGAAAGTTGAGTTCTTTAACAAAGATATCAAAAAAAAAAAAAAAAAAGAGTACACTTATCGTGATGAGAACTGAGTAATATACAGATTTGTCAAATCATTATATTGTACACCCGGAACTAATACATCACTGTATTTTAATGACACCTGAGTGAAAATAATAATAAATTTAATTTAATTTAAAAATGCAAAAGAAATGAACAGGATAATGAAAACAACCATTTGTAAGGAGACCACGCCAAAGAAACTATAAATTGGATAAACTAATAATTGGATTGAAAGCCTCGAAACTGTTTTTTTCTCATGCATGGGAAGTTAATGTAAAGCTAAAATTCAATTCTTGTTATGGCAAATACTTTCAATCTCAAAAGTTGGAGAGGTAGGATTTCTACATTTCTGTCTTCTCCCTAATGATTAATTAGGTTAAATGTGTCTTACTCTCTTAATATTATGGGAATGTCTGAAAATTTTCAGCTTCAATCACTTTTGCCTTTTCTAATAAAATTCTGTAAGAATTAAAAAAAAAAAAAAAAAAAGATATCAAGATACACCCAGAAAGAATCAAAATAACCTTCCTCACCTACATTGAAGATTTTTAACCACACTCCCATCTTTTTCTTCTGTCAGTGTTTCTGTGTGTTTGTTTTTGTTCTGGGTGGCAGGCGGAGACCTGGAGTATGGCTCAGGGGTCCCCAATCTGGAGGGCTTGGGGCCAGGTCTCTGGGGACGGAAGCCTGAAAACCCAACCTAGAGTTAGGGTTAGGGCCTAGGGGCAGGCAATCCCAACAGCCAGCACTAGGGTGGGCACCCCAGGGGCTGAGTTGTGGGAGGGGTTGGCTGTGCATGCACCTGGCTCATAGAGGGCTTTCTTGCAGGGTTCAGTTCGCAACCACTCGTGACCCCAGGCCAGGCCCAGGTGGCGGCCTTGCACTGCGCCTCTGGAAGCGAATTCACTGGGGGTTTTTCAGCCAATTCTCAAGACCTCTCTGTCCAAATTGATACCAATTTGGGCAGAGAGCTTGTGAGAAATTTGCCGGCACTAGGTGGTGATTCCGGCCACACGGGCACCTGCGGTCTAGAGCGCTTTCTCACTAGGGTCATATTGCGGCCATCCATGAACATATGCCGGGCCCATGCAGCTCTCCTGAGGGTCCCTGATCTGGGGAGCTTTCCAGGGGCAGAGTTGAGGGAGTGGGTCCAGCTGCGCATCAGCCCCCATGTTTGTGTCCTGGAAGGTCACCGAAGGTGGGGGTGTCCTCAAGGGGGTCCTGAAGGTTTCTTCAGCTCTAAAGGTTTTGTGCAGCTCTGAAGGGCATGGTTTCCTCCTGGGTGGCAAGCGGAGTCCTGGGGTGTGGCTCAGGGTCCCCAATCTGTAGGGTTTATCTCTGACCAATATCCCTGATCAATATAGATGCCAAGATTCTCAATAAGATCCTAACTAATAGGATCCAACAGAACATTAAAACGATTATCCACCAGGTAGGATTTATCCATGGGATGCAAGAGTGGTTCAACATTTGCAAATCAATCAATGTTATAGAACAAATAAATAAGTGAAGAGAGATGAACCACATGGTCCTCTCAATTGATGCATAAAAAGCATTTGACAAGATACAACGTCTGTTCCTGATTAAAACGATTCAGAGTGTATGGATAGAAGGAAGAGTCCTCAACTTCATAAAATCTATCCATGAAAAACCCACAGCAAATATTATCCTCAATGGGAAAAAGCTGACAGCCTTCCCCTTGAGATGAGGAACATGACAAGGATGCCCACTCTCATCACTGTTGTTCAACATAGTACTAGAAGTCCTAGCTACAGCAACAGACAACAAAAAGAAATAAAAGGTATTCAAACTGACAAAGAAGGAGTCAAACTCTCTCTCTTCACAGATGACATGATATTTTATATGGAAAACCCAAAAGACTCCACCGCCAAACTACTGGAACTCATACAGTAATACAGTAATGTGGCAGAATACAAAATCAATGTACAGAAATCGGTTACTTTCTTTATACACTAACATTGAAAATATAGAAAGGGAAGTTAGAGAATTGATTCCATTTATTATACTACCAAGAGCAATAAGATACCTGGGAATAAACCTAACCAAAGAGGTAAAGGTTCTGTATTTGAGAAACTACAGAACACTCATGAAAGAAATTGATGAAGACACAAAAAGATGGAAGACCATTCCATGTTCATGGATCGGAAGAATAAACATTTAAAATTTCTATACTGCCTAGAGCAATCTATACTTTCAATGCCATCCTGATCAAAGTTCCACCAGCATTTTTCAAAGAGCTGGAACAAACAATCCTAAAATTTGTATGGAACCAGAAGAGACCCTGAATTGCTAAGGAAATGTTGAAAAAGAAAAACAAAATTGGGAGCATCACATTGCTTGATTTCAAGCTTTACTACAAAGCTGTGATCACCAAGACAGCATGGTACTGGCACAAAAACAGACACACAGACCAGTGGAAGAGAGTAGAAAGTCCATATATGGACATTTAACTCTATGGTCAAATAATCTTCAACAAAGCAGGAAAAAATATACAGTGGAAAAAAGATAGTCTCCAATAAATGGTGCTGGGAAACTTGGACTACTATGTATAGGAGAATGAAACTCGAATATTCTCTTACACCATACACAAAGATAAACTCAAAATGGATAAAGACCTCAACATGAGTCAGGAATCTATCAAAATCCTAGGGGAGAACATAGGCAGTAAGCTCTTTGACATTGGTCACAGCAACTTCTTTCAAGATATGTCTCCAAAGGCAAAGGAAACAAAAGCAAAAATGAACTTTTGGGACATCATCAAGATCAAAAGCTTCTGCACAACAAAGGAAACAGTCTACAAAACAGGGAGGCAACCCACACAGTGGGAGAAGATATTGTCAAATGACACTACAGACATAGGACTGATATCTAAGATCTATAAAGAACTCCTCAAACTCTACACTCAAAAAACAGATAAACACATCAAAAAATGGACAGCAGACATGAACAGATACTTCTCCAAAGAAGACATGCAAATGGCTAACAGACTCATGAAAAAAAAAAATGTTCATCATCATTAGCCATCAGGAAGATTCAAATCAAAACCACATTGAGATACCACCTTATACCAGTTAGAATGGACAAAATTAACAAGACAGTAAACAACATGTGTTGGAGAGGATGTGGACAATGGGGAATCCTCTTACACTGTTGATGGGAATGCCAGTTGGTGCAGCCATTTTGGAAAACACTGTGGAGATTTCTTAAGAAATTAAAAATAGAGCTACCCTCTGACCCTGTGATTTCACTACTGGGTATTTACAGATGAAGTGAAAATAAGGGCCACCTGTACCCCAATATTCATAGCAGCAATGGTCACAGTCGCCAAATTGTGGAAAGAACCAAGATGCCCTTCAACAGACGGACAGATAAAGAAGATATGGCCCAGGTATACAATGGAGTATTATGCCTCCATTAGAAAGGATGAATACCCCAACTTTTATATCAATATGGATGGGACTGGAAGAGGTTTTGCTGATTGATATAAGTCAAGCAGAGAGACTCAAGTATCATATGGTTACACTTACTTGTGGAGCATAAAGAATAACACAGAGGACATTGGGAATTGGAGAGAAGTGAGTTGGGCGAAATCGGAGGGGAAGACAAACCATGAGAGACTGTGGACTTTGAGAAACAAACTGAGGGTTTTGAAGGGGAGGGGGTAGGGGGCTGTGTGAGCCTGGTGATGGGTATTATGGAGGGCACTTATTGCATGGAGCACTGGGTGTGGTGCATAAACAATGAATTTTGGAACACTGAAAAAAAAATTTAAAAATTGATGGTCTCAGTTAAGTATTTTTCAATATGAATGTCTTTATGTGAGAAAAAGTTAATTCCTGAGTAGTAATTTGTCCTGTATATGTCACAACCATATTTTCTTTTTTATGTTAAATAACCTAAGGTTATGCTGATGTTTCTGGTCAGGGGCCATATTGTATTAGATTTTTTGAGCAACTGGAAATAAAATAGAGCTATATAAAATCTGTGCAAATAAAAAATGATAGATGAGAAAAATATTGCAAAATAAAATAATCATAATGACTAATATTTATAAAATATATAATGTTATAAACACTTAAGTACTAATTTAAGTAGAAAATGTGGTATTTGGCCACAGGAGTTGTAGAAAATTGGGAAGTTTGAGTGTAAAAAACTAGATTTCAGCAACTGAAAGAAAAACTAGCTATGTAGATAAAATTTTTAGTAGAAAATTAATGTAAATAAAAAAATTGTCAAACTTTCATGTCTCCACTTTGTCCAGGACCAGGATAGAGTTTGAGATTAGGATGGTGTACAGTTCTACTCTATGTTATTAGAAGAAATTAAATATTTTAAATTTCAATTCTGTGCACTTAGAGATAGATATTCATAGATATAGATAACTCTGTGTATATATTTCTCTAGTATATATAGGAACATATTTCTTTAGTATATATGGGAACATAGATTTGTATATGTGAGAAATATATACATATGTAACAAAATCTATGTATTTATCTATCTCTATTTCTATCAAGAAAGATACATACATAAAAACACATAGACATGCACACACACATCTTTACTCTTTTTCCCTGGAAGACCTTGTGTACAGATTGTATTGATCATATTTTGGAACAGTTCTTATCTTATACATGTTAAAATTATAAAATGCTATAACATTTTGGAAGACACTTTGAATTAGTAAGGTAAGTTGAAAACATTCGTAGCTGATGACTCAGCAGTTCTATGTATAATGTATCTAAACATGCTGAAAAATATACTTTGCAGCATGGTTTGTTACAGCCTCAGACTAGAAACAGGTCAGAAGTCCAACAATAGAATGGATAAATTTTCTTAACACAGTGGAATATTCAATGCTTTAAAACAAAGTTAACTCCAGCTATATACAATAAGTAAGTAAATGTGTAAAATATAATATTGTAGACACACACATATAAGTAGGCAGAAATAATGCATCTAGTATGATTTTAGTTAATTAAAATTTGAAATAGATAAGTGATAAACCAAAAACAAAATCAGAATAGTAGTTTTCACTGGGAGGGATATAAAGGGTACCGTCATGATGGAACACTCATAAGGGAGAAGGGCAAGTGATTTCCTAAGGATTAGCATCATTCTGTTTTTTGAACTGGGTTCTACCCAGTTTACTTTATATTTATGAAATGATGCTTGTATTTTTATATACCTCTCTAAATTTATTATATACTACTACAAAAAGTTTTAATAATCTGATTTTACAATATATTTCATATTAAGCAAAATAAATGTACATATGATAGAAAATTATGATAGCCACATACTTATTTTTTATCTTAATTTTGTTCATTCTGAATACATTTTATAAATCTGAGAGTAGAGACATTTTAGGTTTGATAATGTTTTTGATATACATTATAATGAATGATCACTTAGTTCTTCCTTATGTAAGAAATGCAATAAGTAAATATCTTCAGTCTAAAAAGTCTCCATGATCTCTGAAGAGTCTCTTCATCCTCAATCTAAATTGCAATTTCTTCTAAGATTATTTGTTTTTCTGTTATTTCAGGTTACTATTATAATAGAAAATTCAGATCTCAGGAGAGTATAGGAAAAAAAAAAAACAGATAACCTAAATAAGTTCAGTATCAAATCAAATATAAGTAAATTTTGTAATTTTTCACATCTGAGAAATGTTATCCAATGTAATTTCTTTAGGCTATTGTATCTTACAGTTGTGTTTGGTACATGCATCCCCTAACAAGAAAAGGATCCATCTTCTGAGTCCCGTGTGTTTTGTTGTTGTTTTTTTTTTGTGTACAAAAATTGTAGAAGCTGCAAAAATGGTCCCTTTTAAAGTACCACACACAAAAAAAGCAATTACTGGTGTACTCTGTAGGCTATATAATACTATTGCCAAATTGTGATGTGAAGACAAATGTATGAGCATAGAAACTCCATGTTATGAACATGTCTCTTTTACAGACCAGAGAGACTATCTTGATATGAGACCTATTGGGGAACATAAGTGGGCAAGTGGGATAAAAGTCACTTGTTTTATATAAAAGTACCACTTGAATGCTAAAAGATCTGTCTGGGAATGTATTCTAAAATACTTTCTACCTTCAGCTATAAAAACATAAATACCTAAGATTCTGACCAACTTTAGACCTAAACGAAAGTCAGGTAATACACTGTAATGGATCTTGTAACAGTAAATCTGAGAGGTTTGATTACAGTTAAATCCTCTTGAAGAAAACTTTTTCCCCTAAATGTGACACAAAAGAAGTGTGGACTTCACACAGTTGTGCATTAGGAAGGAAGAGAGTGAACTCCTTAAGACTAGGAGAATAAAAGCAATGGCGACATTTTAGTACTTCTAAAGAAAATTGCTGGCTGTAATAGATTTTGTACAGTGACTCTGTCAGTATATATTGCAATTTCACAGGTGTTGAATAGATAACTCTAATATGGCTTGTCTCACTCCCAGTCACTCTCAGTCAGTTTGAGGAAGGGGTGTTTGAGATATTTCCAAGTCCTTATCTCTTATATTTTTCAGTGTTTCGTGATATACTTAGCACCATAAAACAATAGACTGTGATTTTCTCCAAACTTCATTATAGCAGGCAGTCTTTATGACATAACCCTGCAGGGTACACTATTCTCTCCTCTTTTACAGACCCACATCTCAGCTAGTAAGAAATCCTCCAAAATCATGATGAGGTACTAGGGCAGGTGGCTCTGTGCCATCTCAGCAGAAGTGCTGCTTGAGATTCTTTAATAATGAATTCTAATTGGGTGGATTATTTGTTCTGCATATTTGGTTCTCCTGAGACCATGATGAGAGAACTGTTGAGTAGTTTTAAAAAGTGGAATTGGCTACTGCTGCTACAGAGCCTTTTTTGTATTTCTAACTGGTCTTACATGCCAGTGAAGTACCCACAGAAAGCACTAATGCTTAATAGAGTCAGTTGAATTTAGAGTAAGAACCCATGTTTTCTATTTGATAAGCCACTATTACTGCATGGGGGGAAATCACAGTCAGCAATAACTTTAATCCCCCAAATACTTAAATCAACTCTTCTCTCAATGCCAGGGTTATAATTATTTTCTCATAAGCTATGCATTCAAAGTTTGACTTTTCAGCAGCATTTCCCTTTATTTTGGAGTGCACATAGCCCTTAGATAGTTTTCACATTAAGAATTCTGCTTTCTGGCAATTCTTCTAACATTTTTAAATCTCAAAACTAAGAATATTATGAAATTCTTCAGTTGCAAATCATAGTGTATCTCACAGACAGGGTTATCTTTAATCAATAGATTATATAGAACTTCTTATGTCACTTAGGGCTTCAATTTTAAGCTGTGCTGTCTTTGCACTTAATTTCTTCAACATTATTGTTCATCCCTATATTAAGGATGGGAAAACTGCATTGCAGAGACCTTAAGTAATTTCTGCAGAGTTACAAACATGTTAAGTAATATGACCAGGATTCAGATCTAGACAGTGGGGCATCAGAACCCATGTATTCAGTCACTGTGTGATAGTACCTCCCCATTGTGTCCTTGGTTTTGTGTTTTTATTAATGTCATTGTAGTTGGTAAAGTCATTCTTGACATAACTATTTCAGATGTTAAGTGGAAACATCAGGAAAGACATTGTGAAAGATTTTCTGTTAACTTTTGATGTCAGAAGGAAACATCACTCCTTAAATGACTCTATTAAGGTTCCTACCTGAGTGGGTCACTTTTTTTTGAACACGCTAAAATAAAAGAAGATAATGTACCATTAAAAATGATTCTGTTTGAAACTAAATTAGAATCGCAAAAACACTGAATTTTTTAAAAATAAAGACAGTGGAAAGACATGCTAAAGTAGGGCAAAATATGGTGCATGAAAGTGTAATATACTTTATACTATAGTAATTATTCTAAAATATTTATGCAAAATAAAATTATTTTCCATCTTTTTCAAATCACAGTGTCACAAATGTAATTTTTTGAGTAATATTCTTATAAATATTTTTTCAACCTTATATTAAAAATAATTTAATTGTATAAAGATTTTAAAATGTGCAAAAAGATCTGAACACATACCTCACAAAAATGGTATGTAGTTGGTAAATAAACATATGAAAAGATGTTCAACATCATATGTCACAAATAAAAAAGGGAATCACAAATAAAAAAGCAAAGAGAAACCACTATATACCTGTTACCTTTGCTAATATCCAAAATAGTGATAGCATGAAATGCTGGCAAGGATGTGGAGCAATAGAAACTCGGATCTATTGAGGATGGTAATTCAAGAAGAAATAGCCACCATGCAAGATAATCTGTCAGTTTCTTATGAAACGAAGGAAGTCTTATCATATAATCCAGCAGTTGTGCTTTGTATTTACTTAAATGCATTTAAAAACTTATGTCAACACAGAAACTTACATAATGATTTTTTTAATTATTATTTTTTATTTTTATTATTATTATTTTTAATGCTACTGAATTGAATATTTTATTTTTTTATTTTTTTTAATTTTTTTATTTTATTTTATTATTTATTTATTTATTTATTTATTTATTTTTATTTCCAGCATAACAGTATTCATTATTTTTGCACCACACCCCGTGCTCCATGCAATCCGTGCCCTCTATAATACCCACCACCTGGTACCCCAACCTCCCACCCCCCGTCCCTTCAAAACCCTCAGATTGTTTTTCAGAGTCCATAGTCTCTCATGGTTCACCTCCCCTTCCAATTTCCCCCAACTCCCTTCTCCACTCTAAGTCCCCATGTCCTCCATGCTATTTGTTATATGGTAGCTTTTTCATAATTGCTAAAACTTGAGAACAATCAAGGTATCCTTTAGTTGGTGAACAGATAAACAAAGTTTATATGCATAAAACAAATTAATATTCCATGACTAAAAAATAAGTTAGTCATGAAAATGGATGAAGGCATCTTAAATGCATATTGCTAAATAAAGTAAGCCAATATGAAAAGGCTACGTACTGTATGATTCCAACAATAGAACATTCTGAAAAAGGCAAAAGTATAGAGACAGTAAAAAATCAGTGGTTGTCAATGGTTTGGTCAAAGGAAGGGAGGAATGAATGGGTAGATCACAGAAGTTTTAAGGACAATGAAATTATTCTGTATGATATTTTAATGTAGATAAAGTTTATATATTTGGCAAAGCACATAGAACATACAACACAAAGAGTGAAACCTAATGTAAATTATAGAGTTATTTTAAAATAATATAGCAATATTGACTGGTAATTTGTAATAAACATACCACACTAACACAAGTGTAAATAGTTGGGTAAACTGAGGGTGCAGGTGTGAGAGGGTATTATAGGAGCTCTCTGTACTTTCCACACAATTTTTCTATAAACTGAAAATTGGTAACAATAAAAAATACTTTATATTTATATTTAAAAATTTTATAATAAAAATAAAATTCACCAGAGTGGATTAATAGTAGATTTGAACTGTGGAAAGAAAAAAAATAGCAGTGTTAGGATAGAGTAATATAAATAATGCAATCTGAAGAACAGAATTGAAGAAAAATGAAGAGAACCTTAGAGAAATGTGGGAAACCATCAGAGTACCAATATCCATATGATAGAAAACCAGGAGAGGAGAGAGACAAAGGAACAAATACATTTAAAGAAATAATGGCAGAAAACCTTCTCATTTATTGAAAAACAATAACCTACACATCCAGGAGGCTCAATGAATACGAAGTAGGATAAATACAAGTTGATCCATGAACAGGACATATAAGAAAAATGCCAAAAGTCAAAGATGAAGAGAAAGTCTTGAAGTAACAAGTAAAATAATTCATCACTTACAAAGAAAACCAGTAAGAATAACACCTGATGTCTCAACAGAAACTTTATATTAACCAAGAAAAATAACTAGAATAAGAAATAGAAGACATCACTACTAACTTTAAAGAAATACAAAGAGGGGCACCTGGGTGGCTCAGTGGATTAAAGCCTCTGCTTCAGTTTACGTCATGATCCCAGGGTCCTGGGATTGAGCCCCACATCGGACTCTGCTCAGCAAGAAGTCTGCTTTCCTCTCTCTCTCTGCCTGCCTCTCTGCCTACTTGTGATCTCTCTCTGTCAAATAAATAAATAAAATCTTAAAAAAATACAAAAAACATAAATAAATGATAGAATTATACAACAACAAATTTTATAGCTTAGATGAAATGGACAAATCCATAAAAAGAAAAACTGTAATAGACTGAAGAAGAAAGAGACCATCTGAAGGAAGCTGTAACAAATGAAGATTGAATTAGAAATCAAAATCTATCCACAATGGGAAGCCCAGGAGTGATGATTTCTAAACTCTACCATACAATTAAAGAAAAATTAATTCAGATTCTTTGCAGACTCTTCCAAAAAATACAAGTAAAACATCCCAGTTCACTTTATGAGGGCAGTATGAAGGTATCACATAAAACCAGACAAAGAATCCAAAGGAAGAAAACTATAAAACCAATCAATATATCTTGTGAATATGGACACAAGCATCCTCAACAGAATCAAAGAAGGCAAATATAGCAACATATAAAAGGAATTCTACACTATGACAAAGTGGAATTTATCCAAGGAATACACGAATGGCTCATCTTAAAATCAATGTGATATTCATCCTTTCTGATGGAGGCATAATACTCTATCCCCAGGGGTACAGGTCTGTGAATCACCAGGTTTACACCCAACTTTTGTAGCAACATGGACGGGACTGGAAGAGATTATGCTGAGTGAAATAAGTCAAGCAGAGAGAGTCAATTATCATATGGTTTCACTTAATTGTGGAGCATAACAAATAGCATGGAGGACATGGGGACTTAGAGTGGAGAAGGGAGTTGGGGGAAATTGGAAGGGGAGGTGAACCATGAGAGACTGTGGACTCTGAAAAACAATCTGAGGGTTTTGAAGGGACGGGGGGTGGGAGGTTGGGGTACCAGGTGGTGGGTATTATAGAGGACACGGATTGCATGGAGCACGGGGTGTGGTGCAAAAATAATGAATACTGTTATGCTGGAAAAAAAAAAAAAAAAAAGAATAAATACAACATCAAAAAAAAAAAAAATCAATGTGATATACCTGTAGAATAAGTAACAAAAATAACATAACATAATGTTATTTTTATATAGATCCAGAAAAAGCATATGACAAAATCCAAATCCCTTTCCTTGTTGGGGAAAAACAAAAACAAAAACAACTCAACAAGTTAGTACTAGAAAAGAATTTCCTCAATCAGATAAAGGGCATATATGAAAAACACACAGCTAACATTATATTCAGTGGTGAAAGATTGGATGCTTTCCCTCTGAGGTTAAAAAAAAAGACAAGGATATATTTTCTCACTACTTATACTTGACATTATACTAGAAGTTCTAACCAGGGAATTAGGCAAGAAAAATACTAAATGTACCTATATTACAAAGGAAAAAGTAAAAAACTCTCTATTCACCAATGACATGATTTTGTATTTAGGAAATGTTAAGGAATGCACCAACAGAAAATTAGAACTAATAAATTATTTCAGAAGGATTGAGGATAAATTATCAATATGTGAAGTAATTTGTATGTCTACCTATTTGCAATAAACAATTCAGAAATGAAATTTAGAAAACCATATGGTTTAAAATAACATCTAAACTATCAGATATTTAGCAATAAATTTAATGAATGTAGTACAAAAACTTTACTCTAAAAACTACAAAATATTGTGGAAAGAAATTAAAGAAGACTTAAGTAGATGGAAATAGATCAGAATACTTAATATCATTAAGATGGCAATATGTCCCAAACTGATACACAGTAGTTATATGCAAAAGAGAAATGGAAACATGTCCATACAAAAACTTGTACACAAATGTTTATTGCGGCATTATTCATAATTGCTAAAAGGAGCAAACAATTTAAATGCCCATAACAGATGAATGGATAAATGTGGTATAGCTATACAACAGAATTTTGGCCGTAAAAAAGGAATCAAGTTGAACACCAGAAATATTCCAATATGCCTTTTATTATTTCTAATCACTACCCCCTTCTTCTCCCCAAAGTTAAACATTATTCCATCTTCTGGTACATACAGTGGAATTTTTTTCTTTATTTATAAATACAATTTATTTAATATACCAAACTTCTTATCTCAGGAGTTTCCATTTTACTGAAAAAATATATTTTTTTTAAGTTTTTGGATGATTGTTTTCCTATTATAACTGAAATGTGACATTTTATGTCATTGAGCTTAATTTGTAATCCCCATATCCCCACTCTACTTTCTTTGGTGCAGAAGAATAAGCATTTCCATTTTTATTTCATCCTCAAAATATAACAGAATTTAATAGCAGTCATTATATAATTAATGTTGAGTTAATATAAATTGAATGGTAAATGGTTGTGATAAATAAAGAGAAGGTATAAGAATCAAAAGAATATACTAATGAAGTTGAAACATGTGTGAGCAAATAAGAGAATTGGAGGGAGTTACTAGAGTAGGAATTTGAGTCAGTGAATTTTTGAATTACAACAAATTTCTGAGTCATTCTGCAGTGGATTGTTAAAATAAATTAGAAGTGAAAGGAAATCACGGGGCACCTGACTGGCTCAGTTGGGAAAGCATGTGACTCTTGACCTTGGGGTTTTGAGTTTGAGCCCCACGTTGGAGGTAGAGATTACTTAAAAGTAAAATCTTAAAAAAAAAAAAAAAAAGAATGAATAGGGGTCACATAAGAGATCGAGAGCTATGACTCTTGTATGTAGAATGGGTCATTTATTTAGATGAGATAATTATGTAGGTGCATGAAAAAAAAAAAACTGAATTCAAAAGAAAGTTTTAGAACCCATTTTGAAGAGTTTATAGCCAAATGACCTGGCCTGAAAGAATTAAATTTTTGTCAAATCAGTAGCTAATAAGAGAAATACCTCACACTAAATAATTTGGAATCACATTAATAAAACTATTAGTTCCCACACACACATTGGAGAAACATGAAGAGAGCCAAAGTCTTAGAGTGGAATAACTAACATACAGCAAGACTTCCACTGAAAAGTAAAGTTGGCAATATTTTCAAAGGAATTGATACCATAAAATGAGTTTCTCAGTGTGCCAAGGGCAGTGTAGAAAGTACAGGGCAAGATGATGTTATAGGAGAAAAGGTATAGGCAAATTTAGATAAAAGGAAAGCAATTACAAAAGACTATGAGGGTAGCAGATGGACAATTGAAAAATATGTATTGACTGCCACCAAAAGAACATTTTTGTGAGGAGTCATGGGTTTAGTTTCAGTAATCTGTTGGAGAAAATTGGAAGAAAGAGGACAATCGAACAAAACAGGATTTAGCTATGCTTTCATGATCGTGCTTTAATAAACTTTGGATATACTTTATCTGAATATTATAGAATTCTTTTAGGGAACATTATTTTGGAAGATTATAGATTATTTAGGAAGATTATAAATGATCATGACATGGTAAATATTGTTTCTTCAGATTCCACTACTTAGCTTGATATTTGTAAATTCTGTGGAAGTCTACATTATCGGAGGGACACTAATAAAGAGCAGTAACAGAAAAATAATGATGTCTCCAGGGTTAGAGGGCCTTATGAAGTAAAAATAAATGCAAATTAGCAATGGTAGAATTCTAGGAATCTCTTTGTTAGGCTTCTTATTGGGCTCATTTTCTCATAAACTATAGGATATAAACAGTGAATAGAGAGGAATTTGGATTGACCGTTTAAACACATAAACAGTCTCATTCTTTTCATTGACCTTATCAATTTTATACAAAATACCATAATAAATATTAAATTTTCTTTCAAAAGTGTTATTATATAAAACATAATAATTATTTTTAAAAAGTTGGAAAATGAGTAGGTTTTAATAGTATCATCAGACATGTGATTATTTTCTGTGCGCTAATTTTAAAACTGACTGCAACATCACATTGAGAATTCAGTAACAGATGGGGATTTCCTACAGAGGAAGTCTAGCTTTACTATGTAACAAGATTTATTTGCCTCATCAAGAAAATATATGGTAGGTTAGAAAATACAATCCTTTGGGGTTTCTTAGTCATTAAAAAAACATATAAAGTTTTCCCTTAGTAAGAATTCCAAATAGTTGTTCTTTCTAAATTTTTTACAGAAGGGTTAAGTCTGTAATTTGGAAGGTAGGAAACAAATGATCTTAGAACATTGAAGAAACTTACATGGCATTTCTATGGTAAAAATAATACATATCTGTATTTATACCATTATATCTATCTACCTATCTATACTAAAATATTAAGAGGAGTTACTGGCTTATTTTTAATAGTGGACATATTCCAAATCATATCACACCAACTCTAGAATAGTAACCTAATGTGTATTCCAGTATCACTTATTAAAAAAATTACATAAAAATCAAAATTGCCAATCTAAGTTAGAACTTGACTTTTCAGAAGTATGAGGAATACAATTTAAATTTTTTTTCTTATTATAAAACTTACATGGAGGAAGTGCCAGATGCACATTGTAAGTTAGTTTGACAATAAAGGTCAAATTTACAATTCATATTGTGACACAATGAGCTTAATTAAAATATCATAAAAAAATCTCATTTATTGATGATTTCTGTTCATATTAGTGGCTTTGACCTTAGGCTAGCCTCGGGCATCTTTCAAGCTATTTGCATTAAGAGACTATGCATACCCTAATCAGTTCAGTGTTGCATATTATTTCTTTCAGAGATGCTATTCTTTTGTATTGAAAGATTCAAGTGACTAAACTGCCAAAATGTTGATCAGCTTTAACTTCTGTCTAATTATGCACTGATCACAGCACTGATGAGTCATCTTAAATGCTACAGAGTTTAAGTATTTAAAGACAGGTGAATTCTTGAATTCATTTAAGAACATAGAGCTGTTCAACAGATATATGAAAAGGTGCTGAACATCATTAATCATCAGGGAAATGCAAAGAAAAACCCCAATGAGATATCACCTCACCCCTGTTTGGATGGCTATTAGAAAAAAGACAAGAGATAACAAGTGCTGATGAGGGTGTGGAAAAAAAAAAAAAGAAAACTCCTGTACACTGTAGGTGATACAGCCATTATGAAAAATGATGTGGAGGTTCCTCAAAAAAATTAAAAACAGAGCTATCATATGATCTAGCAGCATATATCCAAAGGAAATGAAATCAGGACCTTGAAGAGATATATACACCTTCCATGTTTATTGAAGCATTATTAATAATATCCAAGATGTATAAACATCCTAAGTGTCTACTGGTGAATTAATGGATAAATAATATGTGAGAAATATCTCATATATATATATATGAATATTCATATATATAAATATATTAATTATATATATAACATTACACTAAGCGAGATAAGCCAGACACAGACAAATCCTATATGGTCTCACTTTTATGTTGAAATATTAAAAAATCAAACTTACAGAAGCAGAAAGTAGAATGGTGACTGCCACGGATTCCAGGACAGGGAAACTAGGAAGATGTTGGCCAAATGATAAAGACTTTTAGTTATAAGATGGATTAAGTTCTGGGACGCCTGGGTGGCTCAGTTGGTTAAGCAGCTGCCTTCGGCTCAGGTCATGATCCCAGAGTCCTGGGATCGAGTCCCACATCGGGCTCCTTGCTCGGCAGGGAGCCTGCTTCTCCCTCTGCCTCTGCCTGCCATTCTGTCTGCCTGTGCTCGCTCTCTCTCCCTCTCTCTGACAAATAAATAAAATCTTTAAAAAAAAAAAAAAGATGGATTAAGTTCTGAGGACCTAATGTATAGCATGATGACTATAGTTAATAACAATATAGTTGATAATAAAGTTATAACAATATAATTAATAATAAAATATGCTTTACAGTATAATATATTTAGTGAAGTATACTTTATAGTATAGCATTAGTAATATAGTTAATATTAAATTTACATAATATGGTTAACAACATTGTTAATAGTATAAATTTGTAGTTCACTTGAAACTTGCTGATGTAGTAGATCTTAAGTGTACTCAACCCCCCAAAATTAACTATATAAATAAATAAAGACAATTACATGAGGTGATATTTATATTAATTAGTTCAGTGTGATAATCATTTTACAGTGTATATGTGTCTTAAACTATGTTGCATACTTCAAATATATACAATTTTCGTTTGTCAATTATGCCTAAGTAAAGTGGAGGAAAAAAGATCCTGGGGATTTTATTTTATCATTTAGTTTTATACCTTTACAAGTATTTAGAGAAGTATAATGAATTATATATATTTTATTTTTCATTCTCCATTGCATACATGTGGCTATATGTCAGAGATTAGCAACCTTTTTTATTTACAAGACCAAATAGTGAATAGTTTAAATATGGGGCTGTTCAGTCTCTATTACAACCACATAACTCTGTCCTTATTAAAAATAAAAAGGGCAGTCATAGACAATATGTTAGTACATGAATGGGCCTGAGTGTTCCACTAAAACCGTGCATAGGAAAACAGGAAACTGGCCTGTGGGCCATAGTTTGCTGACCCCAGAGATGTATATTTGTTTTTACTATATCAGTGTCTCTGGACTCTACAGCTCTTCTTTAACTCTGAAGATGAATGCTTATGCCTTAGGTATCAAAATAGGGCCTTCAGACTTCTACCTGTTATATGTGTTTAGCATTATTTTTCTTTTCCTATACCTAAGTGCCCAACACAGACCCATTAGATTCCTTTTATCATTATGTTGTAGCTTTCTTTTGTCCATCTCTTTATTAGGAGAGAGAAATTGTTAGACTCCCTGTGTGTACTCTCACACATTCTTACTGGTAAAGCCAAAAATGCAGGGTCCTTGCCCTGAGGAATGAGGATATGTATATGCCCAGATAAAGAGCTAGCTTGCTTGAACTTGCTATAAAAAGTGGTGATTCCAGAAGCTCAGTGTTCCTCTCATGTAATATAAATCTACAGTGTGTGCAGACATTCACAGTGGGCTTTTTGCATGGTTCTTGGAGGATTATGGGGGAACTAACACTAATCAACGTGAATTGAGGATATTGGTTTTGCCAAGAATAACAAAGTGTATGTCCCTAACCCGGGAGTACCATATCTTATTTCAACATCCATGAGCAAGGAAGAGGTTAGCTTTGGGGAAGAAAAAGAAAAAAAAAAAAAAAAGATAAAATCTCAGACCCTGCACAGTTCTTGAAAGTTTGGGTCATAATGATGGACCTAGACACAGCTTCCTACCAGAGAAAGAATGAGGAGTACAGAAGAGTATAGATCTGAGAAGACTTCCCAGAACCATGCAGTGAATGTTATCAGCCAAATGCAGGGGAGGAGAAGGGAGGAGTGAGTATCTTCCACTGTCCTGTCATCCATGCTTGTTAAGAAGCTAAGCAGGGAGAGGCAGAACTGAAATCTGCCTCCCGATAGGCTGTTACTCACTCTCCTTCGTTGCTACTTACTTTCCTTTAGGAGGAAGGAGGAAAGGATGATACCATGGCATGTGGCTGAGGCACCCAAAGTAAAGACAATATATGGCTCTGGTTGCTGAGTCAGAAGTTCTGCCAAGTTAAAGTCAGCAGTAATGATACAGCGCTTTAGATGAATATAAAAAATAGATGTTCATTCGCAGTGCTTCAGTGTGCAGCTATTTGCACCTGAGAGTACATGCAAATTCCTATTCACTGCAGCGAAGTCTCTCTAAATATAGACACAAGATAATGAAGGCATACAGTATATTAGTCTGCTAGAGCTTTCATAACAAAATACCGCAGACTGGATGGGTTAACTAGCAGAAATTACTTTTCTCACAGTTCTGGATGCTGGAAGTCCAAGATCAAAGTGCTATCAGAGCTGATTTCAGGTGAGGCCTTTCCTTCTGGCTTACAGATAACCACCTTTTCACTGTGTTCTCACATAGCCTTTCCTCCACATGCATGTGGAGAGAGTTCTCTGGTGTCTATCCATCTTCTTAAAAGTATACCAGTCCGCTAGGATGAGTGCTCCTCGTACCTTATGACATCATTTAACCTCAATTTCTCCTTGGAGGCCCTGTCTCTAAATACAGACGTATTGAGGGTTAGGGCTTCAACATATGAATTGGGATGGGTGAGATGGGAGGAGTGCAATTCAGTCCATAACATCCAGATTCAAAGTTCATTTAGAAAAAAAAAAATTTTCTGTAGATGTACTCATTAGATAAAACACAACCCTGATTAAATTCAGCTCCGCCAATCCTGTGTCTGGCCCAACATAGATGTACATGGCTCACAAAAAAAAAAAAAAAAAACCAAAAAGCAAAAACAAAACAAAACCAACAGAAACCCCTAAAACATTAACACATACACACACACAATTATGTAAGCAGTTTTCACTTTAAATTTATGATCAATAATCTTAAATGGATCTGTCACGCTGCCCAATGCTCTTACTCTATTTCCTCCACTCCATTTACTCATTGTTTAAATACTGTCCCTTATGCCTTCAAATTCTGAAATCTCTCCTTCTATTTTCAATTCCAGTTGACAGCTTTGCTTCCTAATTTAAAGAAAAACTAATTTATTAGAGGTACTTATAGGCATCTATAAGTTATAAACTTGCCTGTAATTCCTATTTGCTATTGTAGATTACAGTTCTGAGATTTTAGACAGGACCAACCTCTGCAATTGTTCGTTCACTAGATTCTCCCTCCTCTTGCTTTATCCCCAGGAATCCCCGTGTGTGTGTGTGTGTGTGTGTGTATGTGTGTGTGTGTGTGTGTGTTTAAGCATTTTATGAATCTTTCTTTCTTTCTTTCTTTCTTTCTTTCTTTCTTTCTCTCTTTCTTTTTAAAGACTTTTATTTATTTATTTGACAGAAAGAGATCACAAGCAGGCAGAGAGAGAAGGAGGGGAAGTAGTCTCCCTGCTGAGCAGAGAGCCCAGTGTGGGCCTTGATCCCAGAACCCTGAGATCATGACTCGAGCCGAAGGCAGAGGCTTCAACCCACTGAGCCACCCAGGCGCCCCAATTTCTTTCTTTCTATATGGAATTATCTTATTTAGTGCACAAAGGCAATTTCTTTTGTCTCTGCCTCCCCTCCAACTACCCACTTATTCCTACTGTCATTCCTACTTGAAAGATTTGTCTAAACTAGTCTTTAATTCATTAAAAAAATATTTCATCCTCAGCATGCTATCCAAACAGCTCTGATCAAGGTCACCAATTACCTCTATTTTGCTAAAAAGGATGGTAATTGCTCTGCTGTTCTCTTCCTTGAACTATCTGTAAGCATTTGGAATAACCAATTATTTTTCCTTTGTGAATAATGTATTTCTTTGACTTCCTGGGTTGCTTTTTCTGCCTACATTTATGACTTCATTTTAGTGACCCTTCTGTTTCCTCTTCATCTCTCTCAACTCTAAATGTTTGCATCACCCTAGTAATCAGCCCTGTGATCATTTTTCTATCTTCACTGACTTACAAAGCCTCTTGGTTTTAAACTTTATCAAAAGTGCTGATGACTCCAACCGTCTGAACTCCTCTGCACTTCAGACCAGTATGTCTAACTACCTATTGACAGTTCTCTTTAGATGCTCAGTAGGAATCAAAACACAGCAGGCCCAAATCTGAACTTCTGTGATGTGTCTCCAACCCTGACCCTCCTGCAGTCTTCAGTCATCACAGCTAGTGGTGACATCATTCTCCTAATTGCACACACCTACACCTGAGGATTCCCCCCCATTTTATTTTATTTCTTTTCAGTGTTCCAGAATTCATTGTTTATGCACCACACCCAGGGTGCCATCCAATACTTACCCTCCAAAATACCCACCAACAGGATCACCCAACACCCACCTCCCTCTCCTCCAAATCCCTCAGCTTGTTTCCCAGAGTCCACAGTCTCTCACCTGAGTTTTACTCTTGTTTTTTTCTCTTTTCTTTACTCCATACATGTTGTCTCTCGGCAAGTCCTGTAGTTGTCATCTTTAAAATATAGCCGGAATTTGACCTCTTCTTATCAATCCCACTGCTGTTACCCTTACTTAAACTATCACTTCTGTCTATAAAGATGGTTTTAATCACGTTAGGACTGTTCTCCTTATTTCTATTCTTACTGCCTTAAATTTATTCATCTTCTTAAAATAGAAATCAGATTTTGTGGCTCCTCTGCACAAAGCACTCTACTGGCTTCCCATTCCCCTCAGATGAAAAGAATTACAGAATTATAATCATCCCTGCCCCCACATTACTTCTTAGAACATGCCATTTCATTCTGGCTCAGGTTGCTCTAGCCACATGGGTTTTCTTATGTTCCTCAAATTTTCCAGTACCTAGAACAGTGTTTGCTTGATAACTAGATGTCTACTTTATGCATTTAATCAGTTCTTTTGCAGAGCTCACCTTCTCAGTCAAGCATTTTCAGGTCACACTATATAAAATTGCAACTTCCAAATATATGTTTCTTTTGTTTATTGCCTATTACTCTATGGACCAAATGTTGTCTAAGTGAAGAAATGTTTATTGTTTATCTGTTTTGTTCCTTGATTTATCGCTAGTGCCTGGAATGAGATCTTGAACATAACAGGTGTCTAAAACTAATTTTTTAATTAGTTAATATGCAACATACCAGAAAATAAATAATGGATGATGTCTTTTTTAACACCAAGCACATAGTTAAGTGACTAAAAGTAATACTGATGTGTATGAAAACTCTATTTGAAGAAATCTGAAAGTAGTCTTATTATAGGAGAAAACTTGATTTATAATAGTACTATACTCTTCTGAAATTTTAATATTAAACAATTTTCTCAAAGGTAATATTAAAGTTTCATATGATTCCCAGTAAAATTATGAGGAGCTTTTATGTTTGGAACTACAGATATTCTTTCCAATATTAATTTGGGAGAATTTTATTATTTATTTATTTATTTGAGAAAAAGGGCACAGAGTGAGGGGGTAGGGGAAGAGGAAGAAGGAGAGAGAAACTTTTAAGCAGACTCCGTGCTAAGTGCGGAACCCTACATAGGACGCAGTCTCTTGACTGGAGATCACGACCTGAACCAAAACCCAAGAGTCTGATGCTTGACTGACTGTGCCACCCAGGTGCCCCTAATTTGAAATAATAAACAGAATGGCACGTGAATTTTTTTAAAAAGGTAGTAATAAAGATATACAACTGCTGATTAATATTAAAATTTGTTTCAGTATCTGGGATAGTATGGTAATAGGACTTGAAGTGAATGACAAATCAATGGAACAAAATTAAAATGTGGAATAAAATCAAATAGATGGATCTGTGAAGTGTTTGATATTGATCTTTAATAAGATATGCAGCATGCTGACTGCTTAGTTCTGTTAATACATTTTTTTCACTGCAAGATTTTCTCAATGAAGGGACACGGATGTTGACACTTTCTGGTGCACACTCCTTAATTTATTACATACCTGAAGCAAAGAGTATATGGACCTGTTGCTTTGAGTAACAGTGTTGCAGAGAACTTATCATTCTAATTTGTGCTGGAGTATATTATTGTGTATTTTAACAGCTGCTGATGTAAAATTGACATATCAAAACACAAATTTATAACATTCAGTTGGATAAGATTTGACATATGTTCACTCTTACGAAACAACCATCACAATTAAGCTTATGGACATTTCCATTACCTTTCAAATTTTCCTCATGCCCCTCTCTTATATTTCCTTCCCACTTCTGCATCCTCAGCCAGTCATTAATCTATGTCTGAATAGTATGCACTTCTGAGAAAATTATGTAAATGAAAGTACATAGTATATATATATATTTTTGTTTTGTCTTGTTTCTTTCACACAGCATCATTACTTTCAAGTACAATAAGGCTGTTAGGATGTATCTAATATTTGTCTCTTTTTATTGCTGAATACCATCTCATTTTGTGTTGTTATTATTAGAGGTTGAAGGCTTTTGGATTGTTTCCAGTTTTTTATTATTACAAATAAAACTGCTGTGGATACTCATGTAAATGTCTTTATATACATATATGGTGGAAATGTATAATAATATAAAGACTTTGAAAAAGGTTTGTCAGTTTCTTTAAAGTTAAGTGATTACATATGTTAAAGTTAAATGACTATAAAGTTAAATGATTTCATATACTACATATGATTTAACTATTTCATAGTCAGGTATTTATCCAAAGAAAATGAAAGTATATGTTCATAAACATCACTTTTGATTGAAGTACACCAGTTGCAAATATTTTATCCTTGTATATACACTCATAAACATAAATGTGAATTATATGTATATGAGTATATTCATTGCAGCATTGTACTTAGCAGAAAATCAGAAATTAAAACCAGAAACTTTGTGCTAGTAGGTAGAGAATAAATTAGTTTGGGTTACAAAAATATGAAGAAATGTTATACATCCAAATTGATAGTTTAAAATATTTTTATTTCTAATGTTTCTTTGTAATATTTAATTATATTTCTTATATTTCTATATTTTTATAAGATTATCTCCAAAATATGTGAAAGGCTTAGCATAGTGTGTTAATGAGTAAAAGGATGAAACCAGGGGTGCCTGGGTGACTCAGTGAGTTAAGCCGCTGCCTTTGGCTCAGGTCATGATCTCAGGTCCTAGGATAGAGTCCCACATTGGGTTCTCTGCTCAGCAGGGAGCCTGCTTCCCTCCCTCTCTCTCTCTCTCTCTCTCTGCCTGCCTCTCTGTCTACTTGTGATCTCTATCTGTCAAATAGATAAATAAAACCTTTTTTTATAAAAAGGATGAAACCATATCGTTGGATTAAAAGGTTATATTTTAATATTAAATTTATTTTTCATTGTTTTAGGAAACAAAATTTAGCTAGAGTGCTCACTTTTGTGGATTTACAATATGGCTTTCTTATGCATAAGTTTCATTTTAAAGGAATTATTTTGGTAATTCAACAGCAAACCTATAAGAAAGGATGCAATAAAGAATTTCCTGCTGTGTGTGAATATGTTTATATAAAATATTAAATGGATTAATAGTAAGATGTTTCTTCATGTATTTGCTATAATATGCCAGTACCCTTCCAGTAGAAAATTAATGATAGACATTCACTGGTATTTCTGTTTGATTTGTAGTTAGAAGGAATATCATGTCAAATTACTCTAGAAAGGCTCTGAGAAAAATATTTACTTTCTTAATGATTTAAAGAAAGCTAATGTTTTAAAAATGTGAACTTTTTAAATTTTATGTAAGGCTACCTTTTTTTTTTAGAGTTAATGTTTTGTAATTTTAACACAAATGTAACAGATTTTTGACATTTTAAAATATTTTCTATCTTAAAGCAATTTTAGATTTAAATTCATTGCATATAATATGTTAACAGTATAAGATTTTGTAGTATAGTTTTAAATTCTGTTTTATTTTGTATTGACAGTAATTTATAGAGTATATTTGTCAGTCTTGCTGATTCTAAGAAAACATTATTTTAAATATTACATTTTCAATTAAATTGAAAGCAATGTGTTTATTATTTACTTATACATTGAAAATAGTGTCTCTTCAAATAGATGGTGGGAAGATGGGCTAACCTTTATACCAAGGCTTAGTATGAAATCATAGCTTTATGATGGACTCTAAAAATCAGAAATTCAGTGTCATGCTGATACATTGTGATGGAACTAACAGGAATCTGCTGAATTACAGCACCATTAACCATAGCACCTGTTTTACCTCCTGTAAGATTTCTTTTTAACAAATAATCTTCCCATCTTATCCGAAATTTTAGAATGCTAAAACACTGAAATAAATAACTGACTGAATTTTATGACTGGGATAATTTAGGTGTTAATTTATAGCATTTTATATCGCAAAACATCTATTGATTAGCTATTTCTTCTTAGGCTGTTCTGCAGCAGGTCCAGTGTCATTAGTTCCAATTTATTAATAATGTACTTTGGGTCTAAAATGGTAAAATGAGTTGGCTAAATCTATCAGTGAATTAGCCGAGCTCTGAGGTTTAGGACTCAGATAACCAGTTCACAGCCTTAGCTTGGCTAAGTCCATTAAACAGCCACACTTGCTAGGTCAAGCAAATAATACTTTCACATCAGCAGAAATTAGTTCTAATAGTAGGAAAAATAATCTCCGAAAATAGATTTGCCAGTCTCATCCATTTTTACACATTATAGACTTGCCAACTCAGACAAAACATAATGTGTGTACATGGGAACATAAACCATGATCCATCTCTAATATTTATTATATTCCTATAATGACTATGGTTTACTAATATTTTAATATGCTAAAATGTGGAGAGTTTCAAATTATGTGTAGCAGTAAGTGTAACTTACCTCTAAGAGTCAATAAAAGTTTAATAAATAAGATGCTGAAAGAGCATTTGGCTGATCTCTCGGATGTTGAAGAAAGACTGTTTAAAAGTGGGAAGGAGAGGACCAAAGTGAAGAAATAGGAAGAAATGCATAAACAAGGAAAATTTTTTTCATACAGGACTGGCATTCCCAGTAGCATGCTATTTGAAAACATCCTTTTAAAATCTTTATAAAACAGATTTTCCAAGGGTCGATAACCTTTCATTTGAAATGTAAATAAAAAACAGGAATCAACAGAACTAGGTAGTTGTGATAGAAAAACATCCAGCACACTAGCACGCAAACAATGCAGTGCTTGGAGAATGTGTTGTCCTCAAAATAAAAAACATAAAGAAATATCAAAGAAATTATATGTAAATGAGTAAGAATGTATCCGAAAGAGAGGAGAAAAATGTAGCTTAAAAAAAATCTTCCATCAAATGAAGCACAAGCCTACTGATGATAATTACTAAAAACAGAGCAAGTTGCAGAGAGTTCTGCAATATTCTTATAAAGTGCATTTACCAAATACTAAAAGGAGATGACAGATAAAAATGGGCCTTTGATGTGTCTCTTTTAGCCAGTCACTCTGTATTTTCAACATATGATAAATACTGAAGTGAAGAGCTTGATGTTTAAAGGTAATAACCTTTATATCTTATGTTATATAGATGAAAATGAGTCAAATAATGTATATTTTAAGTGTATCTAAAATCTGGTTATACTTTTTTGGGGGTTGGGGAGGGGTCTACAAGAGGGAAAGAGAACCTCAAGCAGGCTCCATCTCCATCTCACAATCCTGAGACTATGACCTGAGCCGAAATCAAGGGTTGGACACTTAACCAACTGAGCCACCCAGGCGGCCCTTTTATACTTTTTAAAAAAATATTTTATTTATTTATTTGACAGAGATCACAAGTAGGCAGAGAGGCAGGCAGAGAGAGAGGAGGAAGCAGGCTCCCTGCAGAGCAGAGAGAGGAAGCAGGCTCCCCGTGGATCAGAGAGCCCGATGTGGGGCTCGATCCCAGGACCCTAGGATCATGACCTGAGCCGAAGGCAGAGGCTTTAACCCACTGAGCCACCCAGGCACCCCTTTTATACTTTTAGTCACACATTTATATTAATGTATTCCAAAGGAAATGTCAATTCTGGAATATACTTTTATACATACATTCATATTAATATATTACACTTTTTTTACTTTTGTGTTTTATACACATTTATATTAATATATTACAGAGGAAATAGCAATTTTGGAAAAAGAAAGAGGCATTGATTATACCAGAAATGTCCAAAATTTATATCAGAAACATCTGAAATTTGTCAACTAACACCTCCTTGGTTACTGCACTTAGAAGTAGGTGAAACAGCATAATGTGTACTTTCTAGGCAGAGTATTTTTTTAATGGAAAATGTATCTAAATGTTAGTGTGTATAGCACATGTCTCAACATGGAAACACATAATAAATGTAAGACAATCTGTATTGAGTTTATATATATATATAGTTTATATATATATATATATATTTTTTTTTTTTACAAAAGCTTATGAGAAATTGTAAGATTATGACTTTAGAGTATCACCAATCTTAATTTTTGTATTTTGTGGAAATCCTAATGTTTGATGCCATGCATTAAAATAAGCACATATCTTTTTTGTGAACAACTATATTCAGACTTTTTACATTTAGTCATATAAATGATTCATCTGTGATTACATATAATATTCTTCAATTCTAAGACAAAAAAATGTCTCAAATTTTAAAATATTTGACATCATGAAGTTCAAAGTAAATGGCATTTTGGAATTATATCATATATAAGCAGTTTGATAGCTTTAAAATAAATTTCTTTGTGGCATATAAAATAAAGACGTGTTTTTTAAAAAATGGATCTTAGGGCGCCTGGGTTACTCAATAGGTTAAGCCTCTGCCTTTGGCTCAGGTCATTATCTCAGGGTCCTGGGATCAAGGCCCATGTCCCAGCTCTCTGCTCAGCAGGGAGCCTGCTTCCCCCTCTTTCTCTGCCTGCCTCTCTGCTTACTTGTGATCTCTCTCTGTCAAATAAATAAATAAAATCTTTAAAAAGAATGGATCTTATATTTAAGGGAACACATTATCCATGGATTAATTTGCAGCAACATAAAATTTTATTTTAAATGTAGACAAATTGAACCAAATTAAATAAAATATAAATTAAACTTAATATAAATATTGATAAGTTTAAATCAAATTTAGATAAATTAAGCATATATACAAGTTATATAACAAAGCAAAACATAAAACATAAAGGATGTCATTTTGCTTCTGTTCTTTTCAACTTTAACTCTGGGGTTTCATAAATTCGTTTTAAATATAATTGAAACAATCTATTGCAGTAGTCAAATGGACTGAAATTATATGAAAAAAAGGAATTGAGTGTAAGAAGGAACTTAGTGGCCAAGCATTGGATTTTTAAATAAAACATTCTACATTCCTCTGTAAAAACAAAATTCTTAGGATGGCTGTTTTTCTTTTTTTTAATTGAGAAAAATAACAGGCTTATTGTAACACACATATTAAATTTTATCATGAATTTTTAAAAACATTTAAACAATTTCTAAGAACAAAAAATATTAAAATCATGTTACTATGAAATTATATTTAATAATTAAAGGTATGGAATATAATCCACTGACTCGATAATTTCTACTACTTTTCCCCCAAATTTTAAACACTATGAAACTGGAGATAGTTTAATAGAACTGATTTTATTTTCACTTTTCATCCTATTGTTACAGGAGAGGAAAGGTAAGACCAATGATAATTTTTTAGGATACTATATGAAAATTAATTTTCTATTAAAATGCACACCCAAACACACCAACACCCTGTTGAAATTATATTATCATATTTTCTTGTATGTTAAGAATGAAGTGTCCCAGAACAGATAATTTATGCCCAGAGTCAAATTATTGGCTCTATACATTAGATCAAAAGTTTTTTTGTTTGTTTGTTTGTTTTTTTTTTTTTTTTAGTTTTTGTTTGTTTCTTTTTGTACTCTTTTCTATTGTTTTTATTTTGGCCTTTGACTATGCCTTGATACTTAGAAATAGCAGCAAACACAAATTAAATACAAACACAAATTAAATCAGATGATCAGTATTTGTCTTTGGTCTTACAGTAAGGGTTTTTGATTGAATGGGTCTGGAATTGGCTTCCAAGGAGCTATAGTTACAAAAGGAAACATACCAGGGTGCCTGGGTGGTGTAATCAGTTAAGCAAAGGAGTCTTCGTTTCTGTTGGAGTTACGACCTTACGATCCTGGGATCCAACCCCATACAAGCCTCCAGTGCTCAGCATGGAGTGTGCTTGAAACTCTCTCCCTCTGCCCCTCTGCCTCATGCTTTCTTTCTCTCTCTAAAATATGTAAATATCTTAAAAAAAAAAAAGAAAGAAACATACCGACAGTACAGCTAAACAAACTCTACAGGTAATGTAGACGACCAGTAAACTTTATACACCAGGGCTTATAGCACTTACAGTGTCAATTAAATACCTGAATGGTCGGTTGCTCTAATTACTAGAAGTGTCTTAAAGAGTTAAAGAAATATGGATATAAAATTATTAAAACTTTGCTAATAAACATGGAACTGATTTAGAAACTAGCACAATTAAAATCACTAGTCATTAAAACACTAAATTTGAAAATTATATAAAACATATTTTAAAAATATACTTTTACTTATTATGACTTATTCTAGGAAAAGCTACTGACTACTAGGAAATCCACTGATATATCTCATCATAACAGTAGACCTGTTGAGGAATATCAAATGCTTATCTCCTCAGATGCAAATGTTATTTAACATATTTAAATTCCATTTAAAATTTAAAATAAAATCAATAATTTGGGAATTTTTCTCTCTAATATGACTTTCTGGAGTCATTCCTTCAAATATAGAGGAAAAAAAATTAAGTCTACTCTCTACCACTATTTATTTATTTGTTATTATTGACAGTATTAACCACGTACTTTGGCAAAAGAAAGAAATCAGTGACATAATAAAAAGGAAATGGATTAGGAAAGGTCAGATGTATTATAAAGTAAAACCACTGTGGGAGGTTTGGAGCTACCATATATTAAAACAGTTTAAAGAATTTTTGGATTAACAGAAAGACAAACAGGACCAAACAGAAGACCCAGAAATTTAAAATATATATATATATATATATATATATATATATATATATATATATATATATATTTGGAAATAAAGTATATGATAAAGTTATCTTTATTTTACTGGTAGGATACTCTTTTTAATAAAAGCTAATAAGATTCCAGGATGGCCATAGGGAAAAAAAAAATTCGTTTATACCATGATAAATGTGTGAGGATATATATACAACTGCGATTATACACTTGCATGCACATGTAAACATACATGCATATACGTGTGTGTGTCCCTGAGTTCTAAATGGAAACATGGGTAAATTATTTTACAACTTGGGACTGTTGAAAAATTTCTCAAACCAAAATAAATACTTCCTTATTACATCACAAAAGAAGATCCCCAGTATATAAAAGCTTAGATCCTTAGTATCTAAAAAAATCTTAGATCCCTAGTATCTAAAACCTTAAGCAAATTGAGGAGAAGAAAAAACCCATGTTTCAATATGATAATGAATAAAAGAAAATAAGAGTTTGTTCAAACAGGAAAATAAAAGAAAAAAGAAATTATACTCCATTTTTATTAAAATTATGTATGTTTATACATGATCTGTTTCAAGGAATGTATTCCAAAAAGATACAAGGAAAATATAAAATGAACATTTATAATTTTATTAATTGTGCTATTATTTGTAGTGGGTAAAAGCAGAATCAGACAACATAAACCCTTAGGTGACCAGTTGAATCAATACTAGGGCATCCGCCTAACACACCATTTCGCACCTTTAAAAAGGAATGTGGAATACACACACTAATAATGATATGAGTGATTCTGTATTAAATAAATGTATTTGATTATATTTTCAAAATTGAACACTGAAGAAGTGATAAACCAAAATGTAACAATTGTTTTTATAGATGACAGAAAAAACATGTTACTAAAAAAAAAAGAAAAAATTAAGAAATATGAAACTAGATTTGACAGTATTATGAATATAGGAATATTAGTATTTTATTTTTAATACACTGAAGAGATAAGTTAAAGCAAAGAGGTATTTATACTAGTTATGTTAATATTATGAGAAACTAAACTCTTACCATAACTAAAGGCAAAACACATATGATATTAACTCTAAATATGATGCACTGAAAAATACACAATACAATTTAAGAAATGTTTTTGCATCAACACTTAAATCATGATCTAATCAAACTGGATTTTATTATCAAATTACAAAAAAAATGGGACATAGAGGAAATACTTGTAGATAACAAGAAAAATTAATCAGCCATTCTATCCTAAAAATATAATCCATTTTCTTAACAAATCAGTGACATGAATACTATGATGTGGCAGTAAAAGGAAAACTTAAATACATGATATCAAACCCAAATCTAAAGCATGACATTGATTTAAAAAACAAAACAACTATAAAGAGACATGCTAGAGAAAATAAGGAAAATGTGTATATGAACTGGGATATTACTTGAAAGTAAAGACTAATATTAATAATACCAGATATGTTTATGATATGAAGTATATGAAAGTCTTTGTCAAATGGAGCTTCATACTGAAATATTTATGAGGAAATGACATAATGTTTGTAATTTGTTTTATTATACTCTGTGAACAAAAGACAGTATGGGGGAGGGAGTAGTATAAAGATTTTTTGATAAATTTTATAATAAAACTTGTTGAATTTCTTAAATTTCCACTATTCTCTGTATCATAATACTGTATCATATGTTTTATGATTCTGTTATTATTTTTTTTCTCTTTTTTTTTAATTTTTTTATTTTTTTTTTAATTAATTTTTTATTTTTTATAAACATATATTTTTATCCCCAAGGGTACAGGTCTGTGAATCACCAGGTTTACACACTTCACAGCACTCACCAAAGCACATACCCTCCCCAATGTCCATAATCCCACCCCCTTCTCCCAAACCCCCTCCCCCCAGCAACCCTCAGTTTGTTTTGTGAGATTAAGAGTCACTTATGGTTTGTCTCCCTCCCAATCCCATCTTGTTTCATTGATTCTTCTCCTACCCACTTAAGCCCCCATGTTGCATCACCACTTCCTCATATCAGGGAGATCATATGATAGTTGTCTTTCTCTGCTTGACTTATTTCGCTAAGCATGATACGCTCTAGTTCCATCCATGTTGTCGCAAATGGCAAGATTTCATTTCTTTTGATGGCTGCATAGTATTCCATTGTGTATATATACCACATCTTCTTGATCCATTCATCTGTTGATGGACATCTAGGTTCTTTCCATAGTTTGGCTATTGTGGACATTGCTGCTATAAACATTCGGGTGCACGTGCCCCTTTGGATCACTACGTTTGTATCTTTAGGGTAAATACCCAATAGTGCAATTGCTGGGTCATAGGGCAGTTCTATTTTCAACATTTTGAGGAACCTCCATGCTGTTTTCCAGAGTGGCTGCACCAGCTTGCATTCCCACCAACAGTGTAGTAGGGTTCCCCTTTCTCCGCATCCTCGCCAGCATCTGTCATTTCCTGACTTGATGATTTTAGCCATTCTGACTGGTGTGAGGTGATATCTCATTGTGGTTTTGATTTGTATTTCCCTGATGCCGAGTGATATGGAGCACTTTTTCATGTGTCTGTTGGCCATCTGGATGTCTTCTTTGCAGAAATGTCTGTTCATGTGATTTTGTTATTATTTAACGTAGACCATGTATCTGCTCACTTTCACAAATAACTAATAATGTATTTCTTAACTCATTTGTGGAAATCCTCTGTGAAGTTATAAATTGTGTCAAGCAACATATTCAAGAATTACACATATGTTTCTTTTCTATTTTCTTTCAGTTTTTCCTTGGGAGAGTTGATTCCTATATAGGAAAATTCATATTAACATTTATTTATCATAGTTTATCATTTAAAATTTAATATACCTCTAAATAAATATTACATTAAATGTTCTCTATTAATCTGTAGAGATTCTTTAAATCAAATTTATTTCTAAGAATATATGCAAATTACCACTTGCAAAACAATCTATATTTTTCCATTTGCTCTTAGGAGTTTTTTTTTCATTCCTCCTTCTGGAGCCTCTGTTAATATCAGTGCTTTGACCAAAGAGTAACTACCAGTTTTCAATAATCCATGAGGAACTGAAAGGATTTATCTTGTATTATGAAACTTAAAGGCTATAATATTCTCTATTTTCTCCCCCTGAAATAGTTCTTTTTTTTTTAAAGATTTTATTTATTTATTTGACAGGAAGAGAGAGAGATCACAGGTTGGCAGAGAGGCAGGCAGAGAGAGAGGGGGAGGCAGGCTCCCTGCTGAGCAGGGAGACCAACCAGATGTGGTGCTGGATCCCAGGACCCTGAGATCATGACCTGAGCCAAAGGCAGAGGCTTAACCCACTCAGAGGCTTATCCCACTGAGCCACCCAGGTGCCACCCCTTCTCCCCACTGAACTACTTCTTAATCTGACGATTTAGAGGACTTACTCTCTGAAAAAACATTAGAGGAAGGTAAACAATTTTTATGTTGCTCATATGACTTCAATGAAAATACATGTGGGGTAATCATATCACCAACACAGAATATAGTAAAATCTGTACAGATAAAATGGAGATTAGAAATCAGGATATATTTCTCCAATACAAATTATAAATAAAATATCATTTAATAAAATAACACATGCAAAACTTTTATTTAATAGAGATACACTTCTTTAGGTACAGTTCTATATATACGTTCATCTGTCCAACATGTAGTTCTTTCCCTACTGTTTTGCTAGTAGGACCTTGCTTTCCTTGAGGTCTCCTGCTTTGCTTAATGTGATTCAGAAGTAGGTGACTTAATCCTATGCTCTAGAATTAAATCTGACGACCAGATATGTCCTCTGATCTCCATGAACCCTATCTGCTCCCTGAGAGGATTCCCTACTCAAAGTTCCTTTGGTCATACATGATTTGCTCCTTGGGCAACGTCCTTACTAGGAGCTATATATCCACTTTATGTTTGTGAAACTCTCGTTGCCTAGGGATAACCTTGGAGTCAAGAAGTCATAGGCAATTTCTGGGCAGAATTGATGGTTTTTTGGCAATGTAGCAGTCCTAAGGAGTTATTACATTTATGATATACCTGTCATATAAAATAATTTCTTCATTATTATGAAAGATTTTTGAGTGACATTTTCTCTTTCTTGGAATCAGATGCATCCTAAATACTACAAATACATATCTGAATATTATAAAATACATGTATTGTCCCATGCATACTTCTATTGATTTTATTGAGCATAGTATAATCCTCATGATATAATGATAATGAATATGGTAAATATAATACGTTAGCTGATATAATCCTCAAAAATAACTATATGAGGGTATTATTAATAGTCACTTTTTACAGATTGACAAGTTGAATTTGCAGAAATTTAGTAAATTGCAGTGGTCAAAAATAATGTTGATTTCAAGATCCTTTCTTAGGTGGCCTTAATCTCAAATTTATAATTTTCTCTCCTAAAATGAGGATATAAATTTATTTTTAATTTCATAGTTCACATGTGAGAAGTACATTTAATCTAAATTTTTCTGAAATTTATGAAAAAAGTAAATTCATCAAGAAGTTTTAATATAGAAGGAAAAGCTTGAGTTAGCATTTAACTACCCAAACTTTTCAATGAATAATAAGGAAATAATGTATTATTTATTTTACTAATCCATTGAAGCAGATTTTAAGGTATCTTTATAATCAGAATTCTGCCCATTTAAAACTGAAACATGCCACAGACAATTTTATGATATGTGACAGTAACTCAAAATAAGAGGTATAACAATAATAGCGGAAGCTGGGAACCATGGGGATGTTATTTATTTAAGACACCTACAGATTTCAGTAAGCTAGCTCTCCTAAAGAAGAAAAGAATTCTCCCCTACTTGAAACAGACATCAAAATTTTATTATGCCTTTGGACTTTTAGGTGTATGCCTGTATTTTAAATTCTCAACAAGCTTAAATTAAAAAAAAAAAAAAAAAGGAAAGAAAGAAAACATTTCATTTTGGTTGGTATATTTCTAAGATTACAGATTTTACATATAATTAGCCTTATAAACTTTTGGATGTTTATAGACATTTTAAAATTTATATAGCATATAACAGATAGGTATGTTGGGGGAAGGAAAATTGGAAGAATATAAAAGTTGAGTTTTTGAAGTAGGGAATATCTGGGCCAAATTATTGAATATAAAAGAAGTCACAATCAGAAAGCAGAAGACCAAACCCAACTTAAAACAGTATAATGAAACAATATATGCTGTATGATTTCACTTATACGTGGCATCTGAAAACAAAAACAAAAACAAATGAAAAAACAAACATAAAGCAGAATCAGGCCTATAAATACAGAGAACAGCTGATGGTTGCCAAAGTGAAGGGAGGACCAGCAGGGGATGGACAAAAAGGATGAAGAGGAGTAGCAGAGTACCGGCTCTCAGTTATGGAATGACTAAGTCACAGAATAAAAGGCACAGGATAGGGAAAATAGTCAAGGATGCGGTAATAGCATTGTGTAGTGACAGATGGTAGCTACATTTGTCGTGAGCATAAAATAACATTTAGAGAAGATGAACCACCATGTTGCACACCTGAAACTAATGTGACATTGTGTGTAAAGAAAAAGATTCTTCATTAACATACCAAACGGAAAGATCATAGAGAAGGATATATATATAGATATATATAGATATATATAGATATATATAGATATATTTAGGTTTTTTGAAAACATACCATTTATTTCCCACTATTTTACACAAATATAAACATTTTTAAAAAAGAATAAAGTTAAATAAAAATTAAAGAAAATAATGGTTATTAAAATCTAAATAGTATTCTCAAGGTGCAAAGAACATTTATATTTAGTATCTCTTGAGTAGCAGTTAAAATCTCTGGTTGTAGAGGTGAAATGTGAGATTCATCTTCCTTAGGAGTCTTTGACAACTAAATATAGACAACATGCTTTTAAGATGCAGTTGTTTCCTTACTGTTCACATTATAACTGTAGCAGATAATAAAGTCATCTGAAATACTGCATGCATACTATTATTTTTTGTCTTTCTTGAAACCCAAAACCCATTAGTCTAAAGACTCAGGTTAAGTCATTCATCAGTCTGATAGTAACTCTCTTGAGATAATTTCAACTTTACACTAAGCTAGGAAAATTGAAATGAAATATTAATATTTTAGCTTCCTTTTGTTTTTGTATTAATTTTAAATGTCAAAAACAGTCTCTACTTTTTTTTATCTACCCTCCTCTCCATAATTGTATAAAAAAAATCTTAAAATACTAAAGGAAAAAAAAAAAGAAATCTCCACAAACTGTTTTCTAAATTTGATATATCATTTTATATTCCCACTAGCCATGTGTTCTCACCAGTACTCTTGTGTTCTCACCAGGAACTGGCATTTCAGTTTTTTCTTCTTTCTAATAGTTGTCTAGTGCTATCTCATCATGGTATTACTTTACCTTCCTGAAGAACTAGGGAAGTTATGTACATCATTTCATGTACATATTGCAAATCTATATGTCTTCTTCAAAGTAGTGCCTGTTTAATTTTTTCCCTATTTTTCTTTAGGTTTTTTTTTTTCTTATTGTTGCATTGTGAGTTTTCTTTTTATAATCTGACTGTAAATCCTTTGTCATGAGGTCATTTGAAAACATTTTATCCCATTTTTTTTTTTAAGAATTTATTTATTTGACAGACAGAGAGTGAGAGAAGGAGAGAGAGCACTAGCAGGAAGAGCAGCAGAGGGAGAGATGGAGGCAGGCTCCCTGTCAGCAGGGAGCCCGATGAGGGACTCAGTCCCAGGAACTGGAGATCATGACAGCCAAAGGCAGAGGCTTAACCCCCTGAGCCACCCAGGCGCCCCATTTTCTCCCATTCTTTAGCTTATCTTTCTCTGCTCTTAGCGCCATATTTTTCAGAGATTTTGATTTAAATGTTGATGAAACTTATCATCATAATGGTGATTAATTTTTTTTCCTTTTAAAAGCATGGTTTTGGTGTTATATATAGTAACTTTTTGCTAAAATAAGCAATTTTTGTGCAAGGTTGAGGTGTAAATTGAGGTTTGTATTTCATGTATCAATGTCTAATTGAAACTATTGTCCTTTTTCATTTTTTTCAAAAGTGTATTGATCATATTTGTGTAATGTCACTCTATCTCTGATAATTTTTCTGGTTCTGAAGTGTATTTGGATGATATTAATATATCCATACCAGCATTTTTGGATTAGCATTTGCATAATGTATCTTTTCCCATCTTTTGCTTTTATCTTTTGATACTTTCGTAATTAAGTTTGGTTTACTGCAGGCAATATATAGTTGATTCTTATGTTTTTATCTGATCACATAAATAATCTCTATTGTATAGTTGATGTGTTCTAATAATTTGCATTTTGTTTTAATTCTAATTTTACTGTATGGTTATTTGGATATTTTATACTTCTATTTTTATACTTTTACTTAGGGATTACAACCTGCATACCTACTTCAGAGGCTATGCAGAGGTATTACTTTACCAATTCAAATAAAACTTAAAGGCTTACAATCATGCAGCTCCTTTTCCCCTTCTCTCTTTATTAGTGTTTTGGTGTTAATACTATGTTATTGTTCTCACATGTACTATACCTACACACATTATAATTCATCAAACAGTGATACAGTTTTTGCTTTCTAATTTAGTTTCTAGTATTCACACAGATATTTACTCATTTTGCTGTTTTTTCTTTATTCCTAAGGTGCAAATTTCTATCTGGTATATTGCCTTCAGCCTAAAAAATCTTTCTTTTACATTTCTTTTGGAGCAGGCCCTCTGGCCATAAGTTCTTATAGTTTTCCTTAATCTGCAAAGGTCTTTACCTTATTCCTTGTGGATATAATAGCTGCTTATGTAATTCTGTGTTACTAGTTCTTTGATTTAGCAACTTGACTATGATGTTACTGGGCATTGTCTCCTTGAGTTTATCTCTCCACTCCAGATTCTCTGCTACTCTTTGACTCCCATGGCCCTTTCCCTGGCCCACTGGCTAGAAAGTGAGGGATCTTTCACCACCTACATTGCTGTCCTGCAGCTTCATGCAACTGGGAGAGACTTGTGGTGAAGTGGTGAGAGAAAAGAGAGAAAAAAAATAGAGACTTCCCCTACACTCTTTAGACCAAAAAGACGCCTTTCCCATTCCCTCTGCCCAAAAAGGTCTCTGAGTCCTTTTTTTTTTTTTAATTGGAATGAAATCAATATATAACATTGCACAAGTTTGAAGCAAATAATGTTTGACTTGATACATTTATATATTTGAAATGGGGTCACCATCATACCTTTAACTTAACTCTATCAGGTCCCATAATTTTTTTTTTCCTTTTTTTATGGTCAGAACATTTAAGATCTTGTCTGTTAGGAATTGTGAAGAATATAATATAGTATGGTTGAACATAATAACTGTGCTGTGCTGGCTTTGTCCCTGGGCCTGTCCTTTTTACCCTGGCCTGGTCTGAGAAGAAAGATTTCTCTCCCCAAATCCCCTGCAGGCAGAGACTCTTTTTCCTGCTCCTCCACCTGGAAATTGTAGTTTTTCTATCTGATTTTTTGCTGTATGCATTCCCCAGCCAGTTTCAGTATTTGGCCCACTCACAGGTGAAAATCAGAAGATAAATGAGGGGGAATAATGGAGAACAAGAAAAAAGTATGAGTTTACCCCAATACAGTCTCCTCAGTTTTGCTTTCTCTTCTATCTGCCTGTTATGCTTTGATTTTAGTCCTCAAAGCGTATTGTTCTGTCCAAACTTTTAGATGTAATCAGAGGGAGAGATAGGCTTATGTAGATGCATTCCATCTTATTTAACCAAGAAATCGAATCAATGTCTTTTGATCTGAAATTTGGTAAGAGGGGGAAAAGAAGTACTGAAAATAGTTTTGAATTAATTAAAATCTAAGACTATCAAACAAATATATTTATTTTTGTTGTCTTTAACGGAGCAAAAAACAAATCTTTACATTACTCAGTGGCCATTCCAGCAAACTCATAAAGAATATACATGTAAAATACATCTTATGGGTTTTGGTGCTCTAAATTTGGAAACTTTGTTATCAGAGGAGAGAGGATAATGGATCTACATTCTTAGACTTAAAAGACAGATGATCTTTAGGCAATATTTTCAAAAACTACAATAGATAACAGTTTTTAGGCATTCCTATTAAATAATTAAAAATTAATATAGAAATTTAATGTAACAGTTTCAGGATGAAATACAAACTATGGCAAGCCCAGAATAACTTATCCATTTTATAGAAGAAATGTTTCCTGTTGTATATTATCAATGTGAAAATATGCAAGATTTTTGTTTTCCCTGTTTTTTTTACATAATATACCTCTAAATATATGTGGTTAGACATATACCAATGTATGATTATAAATACAGATGATACACTTAAAATATCCCTCTTTTAAATATAATTAGCTTCATCTGTATAATATCTAGAGAATTTATGTATTATAATACATTTTATGTCAACAAATTGGTATATTTTCCTTAGAAAATAGAAATATCATATTTCTTTTTTATGCATTGAAGCATCATTATAACTATTTTACTTAGTCAAATCTCAAACATTAGATATTACCTTAACCAAAATAACCAATTTTTATTTATAACAAACACAAGAAAAAAATAGAAAGGTGAAAACCATATTGAAAGGTCCTCCCCATGAGCACTGATTTCATATTAATAAAATGTAAATCAAAACCAGAAGTATTACCATCATCTAAAGATACTTTAATTTCCTTTAATTCTATAATATGTAAGAATAAAAAGTAAGGGTAAGGGTACCTGGGTGGCTCAGTTGGTTAAACCACTGCCTTTGGCTCAGGTCATGATCCTGGAGTCCCAGAATTGAGTCCCACATTGGACTCGCAGCTTGGTAGGGAATCTGCTTCTCTCTCTGATCTTCTCCCTTCTCATGCTCTCTCTCACTCTCTCTCTCTCAAATAAATAAATAAAATCTTTAAAAAAAGAAGTAAGGATAAATTAAAGAAATGTAAAATGACCAACATTTTATGGTTTTACTTTTTCCAAAATACTCCAGGTTTCTGCAAATTGATTATTATTTAGTTCAATTTTAATAATATAATATTTTATTTCATTTTATTTTTAAGATTCTATTCATTTATTTGACAGACAGAGATCACAAGTGGGCAGAGAGGCAGGCAGAGAGAGAAGGGGAAGCAGGCTCCCTGCTTCGAGAGCCCGATGCGGGGCTTGATCCTAGGACCCTGGGACCATGACCTGAGCCGAAGGCAGAGGCTTAACCCACTGAGCCACCCAGGTGCCCCTCTAGTATATTATTTTTTAAAAGATTTTATTTATTTGTGAGAGAGAGAGAGCACACAAGCAAGGGAGAGTGGCAGGCAGACAGAGAAGGAGAAGCAGGCTCCTCGCTGAGCAAGGACTCCAATGTGGGAATCATTCCCAGGATCCAGGGATGGTGACCTGGGCTGAAGGCAGCTGCTTAACCAACTGAGTCACCCAGGAATCCCATAATCTAATATATATTTTTTAAAGTTAACTGAGGATCTTTATCTAATCATAAAACTGATGGAAAAAAAATAAAAAATTTAGAAAAATCTTAGAAATAAAACCCTAATCTTGTAAACAACAATAACAGTTGGAATATAGGATTATATCATTTTTACGGTAGTAGAAATAAGAAAGATAGGCCTATTTTAAATGAAAATTATTAAATCAGGATAATTAGTACAAACAAAGGGGGAGGGAGCCATCAGAGGAGACCGATTGGAAAGTAATACCCCAATAAGAGAGTGCCCTGCATCTGGGGATGAGCATTAACTTGGAGTCTGGTTGAAAGCACTCAAAAAGAGCAAAGGATTGTGGGGGGAAATTGCAGGAATTGGGGCAGCTAGCAACAGGGGCTTAAGTCCCCGGACCCAGGACAGCCTACCTGGTGCTGAGCCAGAGAGTGTGGTGTAGAAACTAGGTATTGGTTCCTGCACTGCCAGCTCGCTGGAGAACGCATGGGGTCCTGCTCCTATGAGGGCCTGCGAGCCTCACCAGATGGCAGAATGCTGCGCCATGCTAACAGAGCCTGAGACGCGCGTGCCCCTCACCCTCCCTGGAGAGAGGTTAGTGAAAGCCCAGCCTGGTGCTCTTGGACTCGCACCCTGCTATCAGAGCCTAAGAAGAGCACAACCCACACCCTCCCCTGAGAGAGGTGTGCGCAAGCCCAGCGCTCTTAGACCCGGAAAGACCAGGCACTCCCAGCCCGGGCCAGCGGGTAAATCTCAGTGTACGATCATTGCTTGGAACCTCTCTGGCGGTCTGGAGCTGCCCAGACAGCCGCCACTGCAATGGTTTTGAGTACAAAAGATCCTGTGTCCCCAGGGACTGCAACTCGGAACCTGCTCAGCCAGCGGCCTAGGGGGAATTTATATGGGCTTTGCAGCACCCACAGGGGAGCAGACTGAAGCTTCTCTCTGAGAGGGAGGTCCAGGTGCAGTTAGCTTTCCTCTAAACCTCGAAAAACCATCAAAAGCTGTCAAGGTGAGAGAAAAGAAGTGAACAAACATAAAAACTTCCAGAGAACAAAAGCCTGAAAAAACTAGTTTCCTCAGAGCCCACCCCCTTGAAAGGGGCAGGAGGACTTAACTCAGCGAACATCATTGACTGAAAACCCATGTGGCAGGCCCCTCCCCCAGAAAACCAACCAGGAAAGAAAAAAAAAAAAAGAAAAAGACTACAAGAGAACAACCACCACTACTTCATAGATACAATTTTTATTTTTAACTCATTCCCACTATTCTGGTTCCTTTTTTTTATATATATAGATTTTTTTTAACCTATTGACCATCACAGTGAGATGTCCAGTACATCAAATTGCATAATAACCTTCTAACCTGAACTTTTTGATACATACACCTGTGTTTTTCTTTTGCTTTTCTATTTTTTAAATTTTTTTAAAAATTTGTTTAGTTTTATTTTTTTTTAATTTTAGTTTAGTTTAGTTTTAGTCTAGTTTATTCCTTTTTTATTTTTATTTTCTAATATTCACATAGAGTTAAACTTCAAGGTAACCCCCTTTCCCCAATCAATGCTGCCCCTGTAGGTAAACCAATTTTTAATCCCCCTTTATCTTAGGAAAGTTGAGTCCTTTAACAAAGATTTCAAGATACATCCAGGAAGAATGAAAATAACCTTCCTCGCCCACACTGAGAATTTATAACCACTCTCCCATCTTTTTCTTCCGCCAGTGTTTCTGTGTATTTATGTTTGTCCTGATAGTATATAAATCTTATACTTGGGGTGCTTTTTGATGAGGCTCTTCCTTTTTTGACTTTTATATATAATATATATATATTTTTTTTCTCCCTGTCATATACTTTTATCAGTCTTTTTGTTTGTCTGTTTTTGTTTGTATACTTCATAAATCTTACCTTGGGGCCCATTTGGGCTGAGCCTTCTCTTTTATCTTCCCTTTCTTTCCTGTCTCTCTGTCTCTCTCTCTTTTTTCTTTTTCTTTTCTTTTTTCTCTCATTTGGGTGGAGAACCCTGATTGCTTAAAAGAGTTCAAGGGTGCACTTTGACTTCACCATGGTTGATACATCCAGCTACATCCATTCAGTCATCTCTCACCAAAATGACAAGAGAAGGAATGTCCAATGGAAGAAAAATACAGAGGATGGGCCTTTTGCAACAAAGCTAAAGGCTATCTACATAGACAATTTGTTGGAAAAGGAATTCAGGCTAACAATTACCCAGGCAAGAGCTAGGTTGGAGAAAGCCATTGGTGACCAAATGGAATTAATTAGGGCAGAACTAAAAGCCACCAGGGATGAGGTTCTAAATGCTCTCAATGAGTTCCAATCTAATCTAAATTCTCTAAAAGCTAGGGTAACTGAGACAGAAGATAGAATTAGTGATCTGGAGGACAAACAGATAGAGAGAAAGGATCAGGAGGAAGCCTGGAACAAACAGCTTAGAAGTCATGAAAACAGAATCAGGGAAATAAATGATGCCATGAAACATTCCAACATCAGACTTACTGGAATCCCTGAAGGGGAGGAGAAAGAAAGAAGTCTAGAAGATATAGTGGAACAAATTGTCCATGAAAATTTTCCCAATCTCAAAAATGGAACCCGCATTCATGTACTAGAGGCAGAACGGTTCCCCCCCAAGATTATAGATTCTTGAAAGTCCTTGAGACACCTAATAGTAAAAATAAAGAATTATAATTGTAGGCAGACCCTCTTGAAAGCAGCTAGGACAAAGAAGCTCCTTACATACAGAGGAAAACCCATCAGAATAGTGTCAGACCTGTCCATAGAGACCGGGCAAGCCAGAAAGGGCTTGCAAGATATATTCAGGGCATTAAATGAGAAAAACATGTAGCTAAGAATACTTTATCCAGCAAGACTGACATTCAAAATGGATGGAGAGATAAAGAGTTTCCAAGACCAGCAAGGCTTAAAAGAGTATTTGACCACCAATCCAATATTGCAGGAAATATTAAGGGGGGTTCTATAAAAGAGGAAAAATTCTAAGAATAGCATCGAACAGAAATATAGAGACAATCTACAGAAAGAAAGACTTCAAAGGTAACACGATGTCAATAAAACGTATCTATCAATAATCACCCTCAATGTGAATGGCCTAAATGCACCCATCAAATGACACAGGGTTGCAGATTAGATAAAACGACAGGACCCATCCATATGTTGTCTACAAGAGACCCATTTTGAACCTAAAGTTACACCCAGACTGAAACTGAAGGGATAGAGAAGCATCTTTCATGCCATCTTTTGGCTTCAAAAGAAGGCTGGGGTAGCGATTCTCATATCAGATAAATTAGATTTTAATCTAAAGACTGTAGTCAGAGATTCAGAAGGACACTACATCATTTTTAAAGGGACTGTCCACCAAGATGATCTAACAATTGTAAATATCTACGCCCCCAATATGGGAACAGCCAATTACATAAGAAAACTATTAATCAAGATAAAGAGTCATATTGATATGAATACATTAATAGTAGGATATCTTAGCACACCTCTCTCAGAAACAGGCAGATCATCGAAGCAGAAAATCAATAAAGAAACAAGAGCATTGAATGACACATTGGACCAGATGGACCTCATAGGTACATACAGAACATCCCACCCTAAAACAACAGAATACTCATTCTTCTCAAGTGCACATGGAACCTTCTCAAGATTAGACCACATACTGGGTTACAAATCAGGACTCAACCGATACCAAAAGACTGCGATTATTCTCTGCACATTCTCAGATCACAGTGCTTTGAAACTGGAGCTCAATCACAAGGAAGAGTTCGGAAGGAACCCAAACTCCTGGAAGCTAATGACCACCTTGCTTAAGAATGCTTGGATCAACCAGGAGATCAAAGAAGAACTGAAACAATTCATGGAAATAATAGACAATGAAGACATTCCGGTCCAAAACCTATGGGATACAGCAAGGGTGGTCCTAAGGGGGAGATACGTAGCCATCCAAGTCTCCCTCAAAAAAATTGAAAAATCCAGTACACAGCAGCTGTCTGTACACCTTAAAGAACTGCAGAATCAACAACAAATTAAACCAACTCCATATGTAAGAAGGGAAATAATCAAGATCGGAGAAGAGATCAATGGGGTAGAAACCAGAGATACAGTAAAATGTGTCAATGAAACTAGAAGCTGGTTTTTTCAAAGAATCAATAAGATTGATAAACCATTGGCCACACAAATCCAAAAGAAAAGAGAGAAAGCCCAAATTCATAAAATTATGAAAGAAAAGGGAGAGATCACAACCAACACCAAGGAAGTAGAAACAATCATCAGAAGTTATTATCAACAGTTATATGCCAATAAGCTAAGCAACCTAGATGAAATGGATGCATTCCTGGAAAACTATAAACTCCCAAAATTGAACCAGGAAGAAATTGACAACCTGAATAGACTGATATCTAGTAACAAGATTGAAGCAGTGATCAAAAACCTCCCAAAAAACAAGAGCCCAGAACCTGATGGATTCCCTGGGGAATTCTAGCAAACTTTCAAAGAAGAAATAACACCTATTCTCCTGAAGCTGTTTCAAAAAATTAAAGCAGAAGGAAAACTTACAGACTCGACTCTTTTTATGAAGCCAGCATTACCCTGATCCCCAAACCAGGCAAAGACCCTACCAAAAAGGAGAATTTCAGACCAATATCACTGATGAATATGGATGCTAAGATTCTCAACAAGACCCTAGCAAACAGGATCCAACAGCGCATTAAAAAGATTATCCACCATGGCCAGGTGGGATTCATCCCTGGATTACAAGGATAGTTCAACATTCGCAAAACAATCAATGTGATAGAACAAATCAATAAGAGAAGAGAGAAGAACAACATGGTCCTCTCAATTGATGCAGAAAAAGCATTTGACAAAATCCAGCATCCCTTCCTGATTAAAACACTTCAAAGTATAGGGATAGAGGGAACATTCCTGAACTTTATAAAAATCTATCTATGAAAGACCCACAGAAAATATCATCCTGAATGCGAAAAAGCTTGCAGCCTTATCGTTGAGATCAGGAACACGACAAGGATGCCCACTGTCACCACTCTTGTTCGACATAGTATTAGAAGTCCTAGAAACAGCTATCAGACAACAAAGAGAAATAAAAGGTATCCAAACTGGCCATGAAGAAGTCAAACTCTCTCTCTTCACAGATGACATGATTCTTAATATGGAAAACCCAAAAGACTCCACCCCCCAAACTACTAGAACTCATACAGCAATTCAGCAACGTGGCAGGATACAAAGTCAATGTACAGAAATCAGTGGCTTTCTTATACACTAACAATGAAAATACAGAAAGGGACATTAGAGAATCGATTCCATTTACTATAGCACCAAAAACCATAAGATACCTGGGAATAAACCTAGCTAATCTATACTTTTAATGCCATTCCAATCAAAATTCCACAGGTATTTTTCAAAGAGCTGGAGCAAATAATCCAAAAATTTGTATGGAATTAGGAGAGACCCCAAATCGCTAAAGAAATGTTGAAAAACAAAATTAAAACTGGCAGCATCACGTTACCTGATTTCAAGCTTTACTACAAAGCTATGATCACCAAGACAGCATGGTATTGGCATAAAAACAGACACATAGACCAGTGGAACAGACTAGAGAGCCCAGATATGGACCCTCAACTCTATGGTTAAATAATCTTTGACAAAGCAGGAAAAAATATAGAGTGGAAAAAAGACAGTCTCTTCAATAAATGGTGTCAGGAAAATTGGACAGCTATGTATAGAAGAATGAAACTCGACCATTCTCTTATACCGTACACAAAGATAAACTCGAAATGGATAAAAGACCTCAACGTGAGACAGGAATCCATCAGAGTCCTAGAGGAGAACGTAGGCAGTAATTTCTTCGATATCAGCCACAACAACTTCTTTCAAGATATGTCTCCAAAGGCAAAGGAAACAAAAGCGAAAATGAACTTTTGGGACTTCATCAAGATCAAAAGCTTCTGCACAAAATTAACAAAACAGGAAACATGTGTTGGAGAGCATGTGGAGAAAGGGGAGCCCTCTTACACTGTTGGTGGGAATGCAAGTTGGTGCAGCCTCTTTGGAGAACAGTGTGGAGATTCCTCAAGAAATTAAAAATAGAACTTCTCTATGACCCTGCAATTGCACTCCTGGGTATTTACCCCAAAGATACAGAAGTCATGAAAAGAAGGGCCATCTGTACCCCAATGTTTATAGCAGCAATGGCCACGGTCGCCAAACTATGGAAAGAACCTAGATGCCCTTCAACGGACGAATGGATAAGGAAGATGTGGTCCATATACACTATGGAGTATTATGCCTCCATCAGAAAGGATGAATACCCAACTTTTGTAGCAACATGGATGGGACTGGAAGAGATTATGCTGAGTGAAATAAGTCAAGCAGAGAGAGTCAATTATCATATGGTTTCACTTATTTGTGGAGCATAACAAATAACATGGAGGAAAAGGGGAGGTGGAGAGGAGAGGGGAGTTGAGGGAAATTGGAAAGGGAGGTGAACCATGAGAGACTATGGACTCTGAAAACCAGTCTGAGGGTTTTGAAGGGGCGGAGGGTTGGAGGTTGGGGGAACCAGGTGGTGGGTATTAGGGAGGGCACAGATTGCATGGAGCACTGGGTTTGGTGCAAAAACAATGAATACTGTTACGCTGTTTAAAAATATAAATGATAATTATTAAATCAGTATAATCAGTACAAAGATTCACCGTGATAGGTATATTGCATAAGGTTTTTAACTCTTTTAAAAACTTTTGAATCAAAAAAAACTTTTAAATCGTGTGTGTGTGTGTGTGTGTGTGTAAACGGATAACCTATACCTTTTTGTCATTCTGGCATTCTAATAATAAGGCCATATTTAAATCTACTTCTCAGTTGTAGTTTAGAGAAAAACAAAAACACAATATTATTCATATTTAAAGTATTAAAAAGTTTCTTTTTCCTTTTTTTACAATTAACTTTTATTTGGACTAAATATTCCTAGAATGATGACATATCTAAATAAATTATATATTTTAGTAAAGTAAGTTCTTCTTTAAAATCGCCTGACTAGGAAAGGCCTACATGCAAGAAACCCATTTTGAAACAGAATCAGATTAACAGAAAGCCAAAATAACCCTTGTAAGCAATAATTCAAGTCCTTGATAATTTGGTCAAGACCATATGATTAGAAAGAATGGAGGAGGATGTCTAAATTGCGTAGACTTTCTTAAAGACAAATAAGGCAGAAATTCTTCCCATGAGGACTTTCCCATTGTTTTAATAGGTATTTTATAGTAAGCAGAATAGTGTTCTCCTAAAGATTCCACAAGCTAACCCTTGGAATTTGTGTATATATTACCTTCCACGTCAAAGGAGACTTTATAGATGCGATCAATTTGAGGATTTTATTTTATTATTTTTTGAACATTTATTTATTTATTTGAGTGAGAGAGATTGAGCAGGGAGAGGGGCAGAGAGAGAGGGAAAGAGAATCTGAAACAGTCTCCCCTCTGAGTGCACACCCTGATGCCGGACTCCATCCCACAATTCTGAGATCATGACCTGCTGAAATCAAGAGTCAGATGATTAATAGAATGAAGCACCCAGGCACCCCAAGTTGAGGATTTTAAAATGAGGCCCACTATAATCATAAGGTTCCTTATAAGTGGGAGACAGGAAGAGGGAGAGTTAGAGCCAAAAAGGAGATGTAATGGCTGAGCAGATTTTGGAGTGATGTGGTTGCTTTGAGTTTGTAGATGGAAGGACCTTGAGTCAAGGAATTAAGGCAGCCTCCAGAAGTTAGAAAAGTGAAGAACCTCCAAAAGCAAGACAACCCTACCAACACAATGATTTTAGTCTCATAAAACACAGTTTAGACTTCTGACCTTCAGAACTGCAAGAAAAAAATAATGTTGTTTTAGTGAACCAAAAAAAAAAAAAGTGAGCAGTTTAAAATAATCATAAAAATAGTTGGCATCATGAACTTAATATCAAGCAAGTATGAATGAAGGGCCATTAATTAAAAATAAAATATGTTCACTTAATATGATAAAGTTTGCAGTCTGTAATTAAGATCTATAAGTTGGGCTTGTTAAACTTTCATATATTTGCTACAGCTGCAATATGATTTTAAACTATAATTTGTGCTCGTAGATTTAGGAAGTATTAACATACCCTAAAATTTGATAGACAAAAAATGTAGTGCTTAACAAATTGTTTCATTATGAGTCAGTGCAGAATACATCCATTTTTAATAGTGTACCAGTGACGTCATTAAATTACACACGTGTGGTTATAATCCATAGTAATATATTTCAGATTTCCTGGGCTCAAATCTTATGGTGTCGATAAAAAGAGATAACCTGTTATCAATGCTGTGGGCATAAATAAAGGCAAAAACCATAGAATCATTTATTCTTTAATTCTGTTACCTCCATAAACATTTTATGATGTCTTGCTGCTAAAACACTTTAACAATAATCTTATTACACGTTGAAAATAATATGGCAAGTAATTTAATTTTGGTAAATTAAGGCCATTGTATTTTTATTAAATAAAGATAAAAGAGATAAATCTCTTGTGGACTAAGATCTGTTTAGCACATAATTCAGTTGCAAATATCTGCTTATTTTGTATTAATTGGAAGACTGAACATTTGAAAAACATTGCAGTTTCATTTAGATTTTATTTGAAACAAATTATGTGTAATGCATTTGGGACTTCTCAAGTATTTTTAAAGGAATAGATACTCATAGTAAAAGAAATTTATACCTAAGGAAACAAAATATTAATTTTGACTATAGTAATTATTTTCATCATTAGCTTTGTTCAAATACAATATTTAATGCAAGCTAATGAGTATGTCATGAGGAGACAACCATATACACCGTATATGAGTGTTTAGGTACTCCACAAATCCAGAGAAGTACAGTGTAGGATCATCTATGAAAATATATCCCCTGTATTATACAATATGTCCTTCATTTTTATACAAAAATGGCATTTAACATTTCATATTTTGTTATCATGTAGTCGTGCCCATTTTTTAAAAGATTTGATTTATTTGACAGAGAGAGAGAGACAGTGAGAGAGAGAGAGAGAGCACAAAGAGGGGGAGCATCAGAGAGATCTGAGAGAGAGGGAGAGAAGCAGGCTCCCTGCCACACAAGGAGTCTGATGTGGGGCTCCATCCCAAGACATTGAGACCATGACCTCAGCCAAAGGCAGACATTTAACTACATGTGACCATTTGAGCCACCAGCTGCCCCATGTTCATGTCCATTTTTGTAACATAGTTGATCCTCTCTATTCCAATTTTATTTCAGAAAAAAAAATTGGGGCAAAATTATTTCAATATTATTTCATATCTAGAATGAACTTAATAATAAAACTTAAATTATTCAATGTTAGTTAAAAGAAAACTCTCCAAATGGATAAGTTCTACTGGGAAATATGTATCTTCATTATAGAATAAACCAATGATAAAGTAAAAAAAAAAAATAGTAAATTGGTTTAAAAAAAATCAGTGCAATTATTCTATTCCTAGAAAATAAAAAGCATGCATCCAACAAACTGAAATGTTTTAAGCAACTCATGATGAGAAATAGAAAAAATAAAGTAATAAAACCATTTTTTCAAACAAAAAATAGTAACACCTTAAAATTTTGATGGGGTTAAAAACACTATCATACACACTAATAATAACTAATTGTTATTTTAATGATTGTTTTGGTTATTATACAATAATTCATTGTTATTGGCTTGAAATAGTTTGATATTTTTACACTGATTTTGTTTAACAACAAAGTACTTATTCCCTAACTTACTTAAACAGTGTGATAATTTATCTGTTTCCCTAAATTATTTCTATAAATGATGACTCTTTTTTTGCAACATTTATATACATTTTTTTTAATTTGTGCTGTGCTGGGTTTAATGAAAATACTCTGTGATTTCACTATAAATTTTAGGTTCTTCCTTTGGTTTTCTGAAAGGCAGTTTAACTTTTTATTTCTATATTCCTTAGAGATGATATTTTGCTTTTTTAAAAAAAATATCAATATCAACTAAATTTATTCCATCATAGCAGTTTTTGGTATTTTCAGATCCTATTTTGTTTTGTTTTACTCTGTACGGAAACACTAAGGGAAATGGCACTTCTTTATCAGATGCATGTTCTTGGTTATTTTTCACTTGACCTTGAGCTCTGCCATCTTTCTTTTACAGGCAGTTTTCTCTGTTCTCTTTGGCTTATCAGCCAGTATAGTATTCAGCTTTAGAATGGATTCTCTCTCCATGTAGAAGGTGTTCATGTACTCACATCACATTCTAATGCACATAATATCTATTTACACTAACAGGAAGATTTCCAGTTTTCCTGTTTCAAATAACTCTTTCTACTATTTTGAAGCATTTGTATTTGCTATAAAACAATTACAGATTCTTTCCTGTTTAGGATTTGTTTGACTTTATGAGGAGACTTAAAGCTTAATGGCACTTATATTAAAGAAACAATATGCTGTGTACACTTTCAATATACCAGGCACTCTTCTAAGCACTTTATGTTTTTTAAGTTTTTATTTAAATTCCAGTTCATTAAAATACAGTGTTGTATTAGTTTCAGGTGTAGAATTTAGTGATTCCAACACGTACATTCAATATGCAGTGCTCATCCCAAAAGGTATACTCCTCAATCCCATCACTTGTTTCACCCATTCCCCCCGCCCACCTTCCTTCTAGTAACCATCAATTTGTTCTCTATAATTAAGAGTCTGTTTCTTGATTTCCCTCTTTTTTTTTCCTTTCCCTCATTTGTTTCTTAAATTCCACATGCAAGTGAAGTCATATGGTATTTGTCTTTCTCTGACTGACTTACTTTGCTTAGCATAATACTCTCTAGCTCCATCCGTGTCACTGAAGATGGCAAGATGTCATTCTTTTTTATGCCTGAATAATGTTCCATTGTGTGTCTATGTATGTGTGTGTCTTTATCCATTCGTCAGTCAATGGACACTTGTGCTGGTTTCATAACTTGACTATTCTATATAATGCTGCATCAGGGTACATGTAGGCACCTTACTTTTTCTCTTTTTAAAAAATTTTTTTTAAAGATTTTATTTATTTGACAGAGATCACAAGTAGGCAGAGAGGCAGGCAGAGAGTGAGAGGAGGAAGCAGGCTTCCTGCAGAGCAGAGAGCCCGATGTGGAGCTCCATCCCAGGACTCTGGGACCATGACCTGAGCCGAAGGCAGAGGCTTTAACCCACTGAGCCACCCAGCACCCCACTCTTTCTCTTTTTAAAGATTGTATTTATTTATTTGACAGAGAGAGAGATCATAAGTAGGCAGAGAGGCAGGCAGAGAGAGATGGTGGGGGAAAGCAGGGTCCCTGCTGAGCAGAGAGCCCAGTGTGGGTCTTGATCCCAGGACCCTGAGATCATGACCTGAGCTGAAGGCAGAGGCTTAACCCACTGAGCCACCCAGGTGCCCCACCTTACTTTTATATTTTATTTTATTTATTTATTTTATTATTTTTTTCCAGGCCCACTGTGAGTTAGCTGGCCAAGAGCTGAGTGAGAGCAGTTCTGCAGATCATGGTGCAGCCCTCTTGGCACTTGATTTTTAAAATTCATACCTTATGCCTACATTCTGAGATCGTTTACTCCATGGATTAGACAATAAATTTAAGAAAATAGGATAGCCAATGGCAAGGCCAGGTTTCAAACCCAAATCTAACTGGAATTACCAACTTTCCTGTATATAATACAGATTTTTATTAAAGATATCATAGATTAGGGGCGCCTGGGTGGCTCAGTGGGTTAAAGCCTCTGCCTTCAGCTCAGGTCATGATCCCAGGGTCCTGGGATTGAGCCGCACATCAGGCTCTCTGCTCAACAGGGAGTCTGCTTCCTCCTCTCTCTCTGCCTACTTGTGATCTCCGTCTGTCAAATAAATAGATAAAATCTTTAAAAAAAAAAGATATAGATTAAATATTGCTCTTTCTCAATCTATCTCCTTCTGTCTCGCTTTCCTGTGTGTGTGTATGTGTGTGCATGCACATATGGGAGTTAGCACAAATTTTAATGAAAAACGTAGGGAGGACTAACTTTTGCATAGGGGAGGGGGAATAATTTGCATTTTAGGAAATGAAGTTAAGTCTGTATTATTCACAATAATTGGAAATCAGCAAGAACCACTATAACATAAAGCTATCATAGCAAATACACGGGTGGGGCAAATAGTAGAAACTGTATCTACCAAGAAGTAGTGTATCCAGGGGTCTGTTACGTGGCATTGTAATTGTCATTATTGCTAAATGTTTTGATAGTTGATGCAATTCCTTACTCATTTATTTTAGTTGTTTTATTTTAAATCATCTTTTTATCAAGATAAAAAACCCTCCAATTAATACAGTTTTGAGGAACTATATTAGAAAGATATAATATTTAGTATTCTGAGGTCTGTTTGTTTACACATCCTTCTTCTATTCCAGAATATGTTCCACTTACAGGACAGGAAGTTATTGTATTTATTTTTTATCCATTGCACCTGGCAGGTTATCTGTTAAAGAATTTATTCCTTAAACATTTAATAAAAATTAAATCAAATAGTAAATATGCATAAATAGCTTAGGTTAGTTTATTTATGTTCGCATACTGTTGATAGATATACACTTTTAATCTGGACTGTATGTCGTTTTTTTTCCTCAGGTTTCATAATAAATTAACAAAGTATTGACATAAAACAAAGGCAGTAGTGTGCTCCTATGTTAGCTCCTAAGTTAGCTATAAAAAAACTTTTTAAAAGACCAAGTTTGGTTTCGAGGCAATTTTCCCTTCTCTTTTGAACCTTTAACACCATACTAATAAAAAGCCTTGGTATAGTGTTGAGCATGAACCTTATGAAGCGATAACATCTATCCACTAAATGTGCTACACTGTTCTAATTGAAAACAATATTCAGCAATACCATTAAGGTAATTAGAAGCTCTATTGTAAATTAACAACTTTAAGAAAACTAATTTTCCAGATAGGACTGCATGGATAATGCTGGCAAATATGTACCTAATAATTGTGATTTTGAAAGTATGCTTACTCTCTGAAGGAACATTTTAAGACCTAATATTTTCTAATTGTTACTTTCATTTAACTTTTCAATAGTTGAAGCTCTTTCTCTCTTAAAATCACATTGACTTTAGACCACATAGTTTATAGAGCATCAATTGCTTATTTTCTTCTAGAGTAAAATAGCATTGAGGTACTTTTGAGTTGTATATATTGCACTTTGTGCCAGAGATGTTTTTAAAATGGGCAAGAAAACATAGATACCTAAAAAGGTAAAATGTCTAATTTTGAAAGACAGACATATATAAAGAAACAAAGTATAGATACAGAATTTAATGCAAATTATCATTCAAAAAACAGAAAAAATATATAAGAGCAAAAATGACAGTACTTTATTTATAACATTCTTATGTCCACTCTTTTTGGTAAATTTGATTAATCATCACAAGTAATTCTTCTGTACTGTTTACTGCTATTCTAAAATTCAAATACAGAAGTGTGGTCACATTCATCAGATGTACCTACCCATAACCTATTCTATATCATCAATGCTGTGTCACGGTTTTCTGTAAGAATCACAGTTTCAGGTGCATGCCTTTTGAAGTCACATGGTATAAAGCACATTGAAGTAATGATGGGGAAGGAGTAATATGGAGGAAAGAAAAAACTTGGGAGTAATCCCAGTCTTTTGTTTGTGAGGCCTTTTATGAATTCCTGAACTATATAAACCTGCTGACTCCTCCATTGTACTAAGTAATTCCCTAAATCTAAGTCTTAGTAGACATCATTGTAATTAATTTATCACTTTCTGTTCTGGTCTCTGTGCTCTTTATTTGGAGACATAATTTCTGCTTTACCCACCATCTAACATATCACCTGGCACAAAGTATATACAAAATAAATACTAGATAAATGCACAAGTAAATAGATGGATTTAATCAACTATTCTTTGAAAGTTACCAAATTTCTTTAAGCCTTGAATATTTTACATGGATAGTTAACACACGCTTATCAAAACTTTCTAAATATAGAGTTGTTAAAATTTAATGCAAGTATTTCCTTACATGTCCCCCCAGCTCTGGCCTGTGAACTCATCCAGGGAAGGGAGCTCTTATCTACCTTTATAGTTCCAAAGTTCACTTTTAAGGAACTATGAATGAACAAAAACCCGAGGTGGGCCACAAAGAATTGGTCGGAACATCTTTTTATTCACTTCATTACAATATGACCTTATAAATCTGAAAAGTTGGGAAGATGAAGATATTTCTCCTTGCTTACTTCCTTTCTTTCTTCCTTATTGTTTATCTTATTAATTTGTATAAATTAACATACATACATACATAGGTATACCAAATAAAGACAAACTTTCACTAAATCATAGCTATGTGAAACTGAAGGTGGTTGTTCTGATTATATAAAACTGTGCATTGCAGGGGGGCCCAGGTGGCTCAGTCAGCTGACCACCAACTTTTGATTTCATCGTGGATCCTGATCTCAGGATGGTGAGTCTACTGGGGACTCTCTTTCCCTCCCCCTCTCCACCCCCACTCCCTGGTGGGCTCTCTCTCCCTCAAAGATAAATAAATAAATAAATAAACAAACAAACAAATAAATAAATCTTCAGAAAAACAAAAATAACAAAAGAAAGAAACAACTCTATGCATTGTGTAAATCAAAAGCAGTGAACATGGCCTGTTTTATTTAACCTGAGGATTGACTCTGTCCTTGTTCTATATGTTTGCAAACTAGTATAGAGTATTAGACTATTTCTATGTTTGCTACAACTGTGAGAAGTTGCCTTGATTGGTATTGTGAGTCAACACTGGTGATTACTTTATCCATTTAAATAATAGGATCAACATACTATCAGGTCACCAAATAACTTTTCAAAATTGAGTGACAAAGGACTCAATGATGTTATGAAGCAAAATTAGGGAAGATACTTTACTCAAAATTCCTTTTAGTAGTTACTAAAAAGTCAGTTACATTATGTCTTGTTTTTGCCCAAGAAAGGCTTTTAATTGTGTTTCTACAAGAACATAGGGAAAGTAAGTATACAAAGAATAGTGCAACCTGAACTATGGGTAACAAAATATTTAAAAATTACAATTTCTTGTAAAGTTTCTTAAGCTTTATTCATATTTAATAATTATAGAAATGAATCATTGATTTTTTTTAAAAAATTCTATTTGAATAACTCAAGTGCAAACAGCTCTATTCCTTGCTGTCCTATTGATTAAAATATGCTTGTGAACCTCAGTGGGGCTTTTGAATATTATAGATCACACTCATTTTGGTCAGTGATCTATCAAAGATGATTGGTATGAAGAACCCAGCTGTGCCCTCTGTTCTACTTATATTTTCAACAGTTTTTTTCTCACTCCATGATAGTTCAGAAAGCCATAGATGAATCTCTGGTTGTTCATCAGTCACACTGGATTAATTGTCATAATATCCCAATTAAAGAAACAGAATTAGAAACAAACAAACAAAAAATATTTTAATAAAGGACAAAGGAAGAAAAGAATTTAAAAAGAAAAAAAAATAATCATCTATCTGGAAATGAGAATCTCTACATGCAACTCTGACCTAGCCTCAAATGTTGGAAGTAACCAACACGCATATACATAGACATGCATTCTAATTCTAGAGTTAGAATCACACCTCTCTAAAACAATGTCTTATAAGCTTTGGGTTTTGTTTTGTGGTTTGTTTGTTTGTTTGTTGTTGGTGTTTTTTGTTTATTTGTTTGTTTTTGTTTTTGTTTTGCTTGTTTGTTTGTTTTGTCCTGTAAGCTTTGTGCAACACTTTTTAGTTCAAGTCTGCTGAGAGGCAGGTGACAAAATGTGATTAGATACACTATACATTTTACTAGGGGGTTGGTTCAAAGAAAATGGAGAGGGAGCCTAGAATAGCTGGGAGAGCTGTTAGTCAGGCATGAAGGTCTGACATCGAATGAAGCTAAGAGGGATGGAAAGAGCTTTGGGTGAATTCTTGACTTATTGCTGTGCAGTTCTAAGGGAAGTTTCAGCAAAGCCAATTAGGAATCCTGGAGCCAATGCACCATTAGAAGATCTGACATGTCCCAGGAACAGGATTGCTCTACTCTCCTTGCCACACTCTGCAGGGGTGCGAGCAACCAACCAGTAAGAAATAAGCCCTCAGCAGAAATGTGGCGATGGACTTCCAGAGCATAGCACAAGGGAATGTCAATTACATTTTCCACACTCAGAGATCTGAGAGATTCCTTCTTATTGCTGTCTTACTCAACTTTTGCCAAGATTTGCCTCGACTCATTCTAAGACCAGACATTAATCCTCTGTATTTTCTGAAACAGGACCACCAAAAATCCACCTTCAACTGTATCTCATGGAAGGATAGGAAATAAAATTGCAGCCTCAAATACAGGAACACAAGTGAATGTAAATTTAATTACGTGGAATCCTTTGGGGCCAAGAGTCAGACATCTCAGGCTATTATGAACACCCAGAAGTATGTGTACTTTTCTGCAACAGATTGACAGCAGATTAAATGATCTGTCACATATTTGTAAAACTTACTGTTTATAGTTTTCTTTGAATTTCCATACCCTGAAAACTTTCAAGAGGGTTATGACCTGTTATGAACTTCATTGACTAATAATAGAGTTATTTTCCCAGCAGACAAATTCTGCAAAGTATGTACAGAACTAGACCAATAAATTAATCCTTTAGAAGTACAAGAATTTCTAGAAGCAAACATAGATAAGTTGGTAGAGTCGTTCTTTAGTCTATTCCCCAAATAGTAACTTTTTTTTAAAGGTATATTGAAAAAAAAAAAATTGATGGGCTGATGAAATCTTAATGTTTTGTTCTGAAAAGCCTCTTTGGGTTTTAGGTGTCCTGATGTTCCATGGTCATTTATTTAGATTTCAAGAGCAATTGAAGGCCACTGCAACAGTTTGAGAAGCTGACTAGCAAAATTCAAGGACATATCAACAAAATTAACAGATCATTGTGAAAGATGTGACCAAACTGATAGAAATGGAGAGACTAAGTTAATGCATGTGAAATTTTTTATTTCAACTTAAAACATTGGGAAGATGATGTAGGACTTTCAAGAATAAGAGAGGTTTAATGTAAATAATAGAAGAAAATCAAAGAGTTAATAGATTTTCAATTTTTCCTGGATCATGTCATTCCACTGAGAGGAAGGTCAGAGAAGTCAAGTGCGCCAATAATCCTATTAAAGAACTTCTCCAATGTATGCTGAAAAAGAACTGGCAATCATACTATTATCATTAGGTATATGAAGGGCAGCTGAAAGAAAGCTGACTTCAATTTAGTCACTCATATTTCTAGAGAGGGAGGCCCCTTTTCCACGGTAAAATTGCGGTTCATCAAATCTATTTTCTCAAGGACAGTAAAGCTACTATTATACTGCGTGAAGTAAACTATGTTGCAAATCCTTTCTCTGAGAATTTCTTATGCTGATGGTTATGCTATTTATGCTGATGTTTTATTTTTCTATCTGGAAACTTATCTCTGCTTTTAGATCTGTTTCATTTTGTCATATTCACAGATTAATCACATTAGTGTGATCACTTAAGCCATTTGAAATGTGTTATCTTTACATCATCAAATAATATATATCCAAATCTCCTCCTCTTCTTTACAGAGATAGCTCTGATTTAATTCATTTTCCCACTGGACCTTCAGATCTACTCCGTATTTCAAAAGTGAAAATGATAATTGATTAAATTTATTATCAATTTTGTTTTAGTTGCTCTAACTTGTTTGATGTAATTTGTCTGATACATAATTTTTCATAGGTAGAGTTCAGTAACATTCTCTACCTTATCATCCTCAATATCCCCTTAAGGGAAGTTGGTGTTCAGCCTATCAGTGATTTTCTTCTGCAGAGGTCTTTGAATCAATATTTATAAAATCATAATTTTCCTAATTAGGAAAACTGGGAAACAAGTATACCTATTTTTTAGAATCTCCTAGGTATTATTAATACAGTATTCTCCTCTATTCCTGAAGTCACTGACCAAGCCTCTATTGTTTCTAATACTCAGTTTAATAAATTGTGTGTGTGTTTCTGTGTGTGTGTCTCTGTGTGTGTGTCTGTGCGTGTGTGTTAAAACTGACAGCTAGTATCTGTTTTTAGCTAAAAGTTGCAATTTTTTGGACCTAGGGTTGTACAATAAGATTTTTGTTAATCTCCAGTATTTTTTTCTCTTTTCTTTCTGCATTGTTATTGTTCTTGTTCTTGATTCTATCTCTTTCTAGCCATGAAATAAATTTGACTTGGTATTCTTTATCCCTAGGTTCATGTGAATTCTGTATACTGATAATCTCATATTTTGCTCTATTTCTCTTGAGTATTCCAGAGTTGATTCTCTATTTATGACTGCTTTATAAATAAGTCCACAAATCAAACAGGCAAATTCCAGCTGTTTCTAACTTGGACAGAGTATCTAGGATTTCACCTCTTTGTCAGTATCTTTCATGTTGCTGTTAATATTATTCACACTTACTGGACTCCAGACTTCCACCATATCCCACTGAATTATTTCCTATATATCTGGGCCATGCCTTAAATGTAAGTCCTTATAAAATCTAGTTGCATTAGCTTCTCTTGACTCTCTCTTCTGATGATAGGAAGAGAAAATATCACTTATTTACAGTAGATTTAATTCAAGATATATTAAAATTCTTCCAGATCAAACATGGTTTTCGTT